>NC_089587.1:43723854-44023854 GCF_019320115.1 Miscanthus floridulus
AGTTTGTGGTATCCTAAAGGAGCAAAGTTTGAGCTTGTTGGATATTTGAACTCCGATTATGCAGGATGCAAGGTTTAAAGGAAAAGCACTTCAGGCACATGCCAATTGTTGGAAAGATCACTTGTTTCATGGTCATCAAAGAAACAAAATAGTGTTGCATTATCAACCTCCGAAGCCGAATACATATCCGCTTGTAGTTGTTGTGCATAAATTCTTTGGATGAAGGCCACCTTGAATGACTTTGGAATCAAGTTCAAGAAAGTGCCATTGCTATGTGACAATGAGAGTGCAATCAAGCTAACCAACAATCCGGTTCAACATGCAAGAACAAAGCACATTGATGTTCGCCACCATTTCATAAGAGATCATCAACAAAAGAGGGACATATCAATTGAGAGTGTGGACACCGAAGATCAACTTGCCGACATATTCACCAAGACATTAGATGAGAAAAGGTTTTGCAAGCTAAGGAATGACATGAACATATTGGATTTCTCAAATATGTGTTGATGCACCCCCCACTAAGATGACATGCCTCTCCTTCGAACAATCCAAGGTAAAAGTTGATTGGTATGCATACATCCTTTGCTAAGGACATATTTAGTGCATCTAGTCATTCCTCACATTTTATAGGCTCATTCATGAAAATCAAATGAATTTGATGCTTGTATGGTACAACTATTGCTTCTATGCTTGACTTGATCTAGTGGTAGCATATGACATGTTTGTGGGCTTGTGAACCTAGTGTTTGATCTAGAAAATGAGCTATAAGTGTTTAACTCAACATGGTCAAGATAACCCTTGAAATAAAGTGTGAAGAAGCTTGCCCTTGGATCAAACCGAGTTAAATATCTTTTGGAAAGTGATCTAGATTGAACCAAATTTGGGAAAATGATCCTCACCCCATTGATTGGCATTGATAATCTTAACCTATCTAAAATTGAACCTCTATGGTCATTGATGACAAAGGGGAGAAGTAATGCACAAAGATAGTAAAGATAGTGAAAAGATGACAAAGTGGGAGAATTTTGACATAAAGGGGAGAAATATGAAAGTATGGGGATCAATTAAATTTTGAGCACACAAGTAGGGGGAACAAGCTCATAAACTTGATTGATGCATTTGAATGTGCATTTTATATGTTTGCTTTCATGGCACAAGTTTTAAATTAAAATTCCATGCTTGTGTGGTGTATGCTAGTTGTAGGTTTGAATGATGAAATGAAAAACTAGCATGCATAGGTGATAGTTAGATATGCCTTGCTTTGCCTTCACAAGTGGTACTAGAGCCTTGCTTATAATGTTGATCTCATGAGGTATATAGTTCTTGTCTTTGCAAGTTGTATCTAACTAGTAATAATGCAAAGGATGGTATATTTGGTGCACTCCGATTGGTATCACGCTTCAAAGGTCCATCTTTTATATCTTAGCATCATTTGGTAGACATTGACTCATATATTTCCTATCTAAGCATATGTGCAAGCTTCAATCCAAACTCTTAGCACATAAGTAGGGGGAGCTAATGCTACCAATTGGGTTTCATGAAACTTGTCTATATCCTTTCACACATGGCAAAAATATGCTTGGGAAAGCAACATGGATTCAAATGAATTTCAATTCATATCTTTGTAAAAGGGTTATCATCAATTACCAAAAAGGGGAAGATTGAAAGCTCTAGTTTGGTTTTGGTGAATTGATGAAACCCTAAGTGCTAACCAAGTTTATCAAAGTGAATATGAGATAGGTTATGCACATTCCAAGTGGTGGAGCAAGATGGAAGTGATCATGATGGTGATGGCCATGGAGATGATCATGTGCTTGGGCTTGGAAAAGAAGAAGAAAGAGGAAAACAAAAGGCTCAAGGCAAAGGTGATATCCATAGGAGCTTTTGTGTTTTAGTGATCGAGACACTTAGTGAGTATGATCACATTTAGGATAGATAGTTGTACTATTAAGAGGGGTGAAACTCATATCAAAATACGGTTATCAAAGTGCCACTAGATATTCTAACTCATTGCATATGCATTTAGATTCTAGTGAGCGCTAACACCCTTGAAATTGTTTGAGAAAACATGCTAACACACGTGCACAAGGTGAAACACTTGGTGGTTAGCACATTTGATCAAGGGTGGCAAAGTTGGAGAAAAGGTGGTGTTGTTTCCAGTGATCGAACTCTGACTCATGTAGTGACCGAACTCGGTGGTGGAGCGTCCGATCAATTTTAGTGAAGGTGGCGCACTCAGGCTCGGTCTGGTCTGTGACCGGACACAGCACAGTGAAAGTGACCAGATGCGCAAGGCCTATGTTCGGTCAGGGCTGACGTATGCTGATGTATGCGTGTGCGCTTGGCCAGAGGCGATCGAACGCAGTTGCGCGTCCAGTCATCAACGATCTGACGTGTCCAATCGCGAAAAATCATCTATGTATGCTTACTAGAAACCAACTGATGCCGGAAAGTCACGGGGAGCGGCACATCCGGTCATGGCATGGCCGTGGTGCACGCGCGAGTGCTCTGACGCTGATCGGCGCGTCCGGTCTTGCGACGAACGCATTCGGTCTTGACTTAACCGCGTGGGCATTGGGAGTTAGCAGTTGGAGATCAGCAGATTTGGTTGAATGGAGGTGACACATGGTAGCGATCCCACGACCAGACGTTGGGGCGTCTACGTCCGGTCAAACTGACTGGCGCGTCCGGTTGTGTCGTGTTTGTTGACAGCAGAGAGACAATGGCTCTATTTCGAGGGGATGCCTATATAAGGTGTTTGGCTGGCTCTAGCTCACTCTCTTGGCCATTTGCATTTACATAGCAACCTTGTGAGCTTAGCCAAAGCCCTCCCACTCATCTCCATCATTGATTCTTCATCTTTATGAGATTGGGAGTGAATCAAAGTGCATTGCTTGAGTGATTGCATCTAGAGGCACTTGGCGATTGCGTTTCGCTGTGGGTTTCGCTTGTTTCTCTTGGTGGTTGCCGTCACCTAGATGGGTTGGTGCAGCGAGAATCGTCGAGCGGAAGAAGGTGAATGTCTCTGGCTCCGATCGTGGTGATTGTAAGGGGTTCTTGACCTTTCCCTAGTGGAGAGCCAAAAGGTACTCTAGTGGATTGCTCGTGGCTTGTGTGATCATCATCTTGTGTTGGTTGTGCGGCACCCGGTTGTGGGTATGGCGTGTGATGCCAATTAGTACGTGAACCTCCAAGTGAGTGTATCTCCACAACGGGGACTAGCTTGCCGGCAAGCAAGTGAACCTCGATGAAAAATCTTGTGTCGTCTCTTGTCACCGGGATTCTATTGTGAGTGATTGGCTCGATCTTGTGATTGGCTCATTCCTTGACACGTCGGTATAAACATTACTACCTCTCTTGTATTTACATTCTTAGTGTAGCTAAGCTCTTTAGTGTAACTAGTTTTGAGAGCTAGCTTGAGTCTTGTCTAGTGGTTAGTGAGGCTCTTTAGTTAGTCTTTGAGAGCTCACTAACTTAGAGGTAGTGACTTAGCCTTGTGTGTGAATTAGAGACTATAGCATTTAGAATTGTGGTTAGGTGGCTTGCATTTTTAGTAGGCTAGTGCAACATTCTCTTCGCCTTATTTTTTGTCTAACCGCTTTGCTTAAGTGTTGTTGTAGATTTTTTAATAGGCTATTCACCCCCCTCTAGCCATCAGGACCTTTCACAAAGGCTGCCTTGCCTTTCTTGGGGGTATAGCCTAATCCCTCTTTGTTGAGAGAAAACCTTTGGCTACCCAAGCACTTTAGCAAGCGGGCCTCACCACCAAGGCATTGCCTAAGCCGCGAGTGAGCTCCTCCTTCTTGAGGGTTTTATTCTCAACCATTAGTGAGGCATCACAAGTGAAACCACCACTACTAGATGAGGTAGAAGTGGAAGTGTTATAAGAAGGGTTAGTGGGAGCAACAATAATAGGCTTATAGATGGATTCATCAATTATATCACAAGTTAAGCCTATGTCACATTTTTCAATTACTTTTTCTTTTTGCTCAACAAGAATGGAATAAGCCTTTTCAAGCTTAGTGTGAGCCTTGCCAAGCTTCTCATGGGCATCCTGTAGCCTCTCATGAGATGCATTGAGCTCATCAAAGGCTTGCTTAATGGCTTTTAGTTCGTTATGCAAGTCTTTGCATTCCCTTCTCTTGATGTCAAAGTGAGTTTTAGCATATTCAAGTATGTCAATTAGTTCATCTTTAGTTGGTTCATCATCATCATCACTATCACTTTCACTTTCACATCCATCATCATGAGATTGTACCTTAGTGGCCTAAGCCATGAAGCAAGTTGATGGAGTGTCGAAGAGAGAAGGCTTCTTATTTATAGCAATGCTTGCAAGAGCCTTCTTCTTGGTGGTCTTCTCATCATCACTATCATCATCATCACTTGAAGAAGCATCACTATCCCAAGTGACAACATATGAACCACCCTTCTTCTTCTTCTTGAAGGTCATCTTGTCCTTCTTCTCCTTCTTCTCCTTGTTGTCCTTTTTCTTGCTCTTCTTGTCATCATCTTCATTCTCACTATTGTAGGGGCATTGAGCAACAAGATCATCCTTGCTACCACACTTGAAGCACTTCCTTGAATCATCCTTGTTCCTTGATGATGACTTCTTCCTTCTTGCCCAATAGCCCTTCTTCATCATGAATTTGCCAAATCTCTTCACAAAGAGAGCCATCTTCTCATCATCAATCTCATCGAAGCTTGAGTCCTCATCTTCACTTGATGTTTCTTGCTTTGCCTTGCCCTTGGATGATGATGTGGCTTTGAATGCCACACTCTTCTTCTTCTCATACTTCTTGTCATCTTTCTTCTCCTTGTTCTTCTCCTCTTTCTCATCATCATCTCTATATGTATCATCGGTCATCACATCTCCCAACACTTGGTTTAGTGTCATGGTATCCAAACCACTCTTCACTAGAATAGTGACCAATGTGCCAAATCTTGATGGCAAGCATCTCAAGAACTTATGAGAGAAGTCCTTGTCCTTCACTTCTTCACCAAGTGCTTTGAGATCATTGACAAGCACTTGTAGCCTATGGAACATCTCCAACACACTCTCATCTTCCTTCATCTTGAAGCTAGCAAACTTCTCCTTGAGAATATATGATTTTGCACCCTTCACCACTTGAGTGCCCTCAAAGGATTCCTCCAACTTCTTCTATGCCTCATGAGCCATCTCAATGTTCTTGATTTGCTCAAATGTCCTTTCATCCACAGCATCATGAATGGCACTAAGAGCAATGTCATTATTTTGGAGCAAAACTTCTTCGGCCGTGGAGGGAGCTTCTAGATTTGCTACCTCAATGTTGGTCTCCACCACCTTCCACACCTTTCTATTGATTGACTTGATGTAGGTGGTCATCTTAGCCTTCCAATAAGGATAGTTTGAGCCATAAAATTGGGGTAGCTTCTTGGTATTGTTGATTTGAGCCATTTTAACACCGAAGGTTGTTAAACCTCAAATCACGGTGACCATGGCTCCGATACCACTTAAAAGGTCCTAATGGCTAGAGGGGGGTGAATAGCCTATAAAAATTTCTACAACAACACTTAAGCCAAGTGGTTAGATAAATATGAAGCAAAGCGAGTATTGCGCTAACCTATAAAAAATGCAAGCCACCTATCCACAATTCTAGTGATTATGATCTCTAATTCACACAATGGCAAAGTCACTACTCTCTAAGTTAGTGAGCTCTCAAAGACTAACTAAAGAGCCTCACTAACCAAACTAGACAAGACACAAGCTAGCTCTCAAAATAGTTACACTAAAGAGCTTAGCTACACTAGGAAAGTAAATACACAAGAGAGGTAGTGAGTTATACCGCCGTGGCAAGAGAAGATCAATCAATCACAATGAATACCAAATGAATTTCTCAGAGACAAGATGACACAATGATTTTTCACTGAGGTTCACTTGCTTCCCGGCAAGCTAGTCCCCGTTGTAGCGATTCACCCACTTGGAGGTTCACGCGCTAATAGGCATCACACGCCTAACCCGCAATCGGGTGCCGCACAACCAACACAAGATGGGGATCCACAAGCTACGAGCAATCCACTAGAGTACCTTTTGGCTCTCCACTGGGGAAAGGTCAAGAACCCCTCACAATCACCACGATTGGAGCCAGAGACAATCACCTTGCTCCGCTCGAAGATCCTCGCTGCACCAAGCCGTCTAGGTGGCGGCAACCACTAAGAGTAACAAGCGAAATCCGCAGCGAAACACAATCACCAAGTGCCTCAAGATGCAATCACTCAAAGCAATGCACTTGGATGCTCTCCAATCTCACCAAATGATGAATCAATCAGTCTACATGAGTGAGAGAGGAATGGCTAGGCTCACAAGGTTGTATTCTCAATAGAAATGGCCAAGAGAGAGAGAGAGCCCAAGCCAGCCAAACCACTTATATAGGCACCCCACTAAATAGAGCCATTAGGGTCAAGGTGGGGTGCCCCTGCGCACTGACTGGACGTGCCAGTCGGGTTGATCGGACGCACACCTTCCAATGTCCGGTCGCACATCCGCTGCCATGTGTCACCGCTTTGAATGTTAGCCGCTCTCTGCAGCTCACGCATTACTTAAGTGGTGACCGGACGCGCCAACATGTGATCGGACGCACCAAGCCACGTCAGGTCACGCGCGTGCGCCCCCGAGCAAATGATTGGATGCGCCGTTAGTACGACCGGATGCTCCACAACGTGGAGTCTGGTCTCGCCCATTTTTACACCGAGAGGTCCAAAATCGAGATTTTCGCGACCTGACGCATCCGGACAAGGGTGACCGGACGCGCCCTAGCGTCCGATCCTCTCTGTCTCCTCTCGGTGCGCCACATTAGCATACGTCATCACTAACCGAACGCAGGCCCTGCGCGTCTGGTCCTTCACCTGCTCAACGTCTGGTCATAGACCGAGGACGTGCCCTTCTCTGCGCGCCACTGACCGGATGCAGGGGCAGAGTCCGGTCCCTGCGCAACTCTTCCTTTTTATCTCCAACTTCTCCACCCTTGCTCAAATGTGCTAACCACCAAGTGTATCACCTTGTGCACATGTGTTAGCATATTTTCACAAACATTTTCAAGGGTGTTAACACTCACTAGAATCTAAATGCATATGCAATGAGTTAGAACATCTAGGTTGCCCTTTGATAATTGCATTTCACGATGAGTTTCACCCCTCTTAATAGTACGGCTATCTATCCTAAATGTGATCACACCCACTAGGTGTCTTGATCACCAAAACAAAGAGCTCCTATCAAATATACCTTTGCCTTGAGATTTTTGTTTTTCTCTTTCTTCTTTTCCAAGCCCGAGCACTTGATCATCACCATGGCCATCACCACCATCATGATTTTCATCCATTTGCTCCTCCACTTGGAATGTGTACTAACATATCTCATGTTCACTTAGAGCCAAGGTTAGCACTTACACTACTAGAGAACAGACTTTAGAACGATGTCCCAATTTAGCATTAGCCTCGGCATTTTTTACCCCCGGGACTAAAGGACCCTTTAGTCCCGGTTGGTATTACCAACCGGGACTAAAGGTCCCTGCCCAACGGTCGTCCGCGGGGCACCTTTAGTCCCGGTTGGTAATACCAGCCGGGACTAAAGCTTTTAGTCCCGGTTTGGGTTATGCCCCGGGAATAAAGATTAATATTTAGTCCCGGTTTGGTCCCCTAACCGGGACTAATTATCCCGGCCTATAATTCTGCTCAATTCTTCCTCCCCGAGCCCGAGCCATTCCATTATTCAAACTCACTGCCTCTGTTCTTCAGCTTGCTGTTGTTCTTGCACTCTCCCCCTCCATTGGTGTTGCTCTTCGATTTTGGAGGTAACAAACTTAATCCTCTTATGTTTTATCAGTATCTTATCTCATTTTGCGATGTAGATGCATGTGTAACTTTATATGTTGGACTTTATTATGATTTTATATGTCATTTTTAGCTCAAAATCACATGATGATTTGCATATATGTTTGGATAAACAAAAGTTAAATTAGTTCATCAAAATCATGCCTCGCTCGTCCTCGCTGGAGCACGCGCCATTCTCGTCCCCGGTGGCTTACGTGATCTTAGAATTAATTTTTCCATGAAATGAAAAACTTAGAAAATTGTTAGAAAATTGTAGAAAATCCGTACTAGTTGAACTTGCGGACCGTGTTCATGTCGGCGAGCATGTTCTCTGCCGAGCGGTAACGGACGTCAAGGAGGAGCTTTGATTCTACGAGGGAGAGCGGCAACGGTCGTGAAAGACCGTGTTCCCTTTCTCGTAGAATCAGAGCTCTTCCTTGGCCAAGTACGGTGCCGTCCGGTGGAGAAATGCTCGTCGAGATGATCACGTAAGCAAGGTCAATTAGTACGGATGGTTATTTATTGAAACATGTTTTTGAGCTATAATTTGATGGATATTTGAAAATATGAAATTTACACTAGTTTGCAAAAATAAGTATAGAAAGTAGATGACAACTGTTACTGGATCCTCGGCCTCTCGTTCGGTTGCGAAACGACTGAGGCCAGAACTCCCTCTCATTATCTGCGGCAAGTGTAAGCAGAAGATTGTGATGGAGTACCGAGTCAAGAGACAGGGACCCAACAAGGGTCGTGTTTTCTACAAGTGCCCGGATCGCGATGTGAGTTTCTTACGCATTTTATAATTATGGCTAATTGACCTGCTTTTCTTGAATATTTTTGACTAAATATTTTTTGGCTTTAATTTCAGTGGGAGGGCAATGGATGCGATGGTTGGTACTGGGAGGAAGATTATGCTACATACGTGCAGAATTTGGGTGCGCTTGAGGTAGCGGATGCTGCTGATGAGGCAGTGAGCCAGCAGGAGAAGCTTATTGATATTCAACAGAAGAATGATTTGTCTGTTTTAGTTGCGTACGATCACAAAATAATTATGTTACTGAAGTGCATTGTAGTTTTAGTTTGTTTAGTGATAGTTGGGATTGCTTACGTTGTAGCCAGGCTTAGTTAATTAATCAACCGTGTGTGTGTCATTTATGTTGTGTAATAAAATACTTAATTATGTTCAAGGTTTTCATAATTTGTCGTGTAATACAGATTATGTCACGCCATTGGATGTACAATGCCGATCGTCGCTCCCAAGACTTTATAGAGGGCTTGCACTATTTCTTAGGTGTGGCCGAGGCAAATAAGCGGGATGGTTTCATATGCTGTCCATGTGCCCTATGTAAGAATTTAAAGGAATATTCAAGCTCAATGAGTCTTCATTCACATTTGCTTAAGTCAGGTTTCATGTCAAACTATATATGTTGGACTAAGCATGGAGAAAGCGGGGTCATGATGGAAGAAGGTGAAGGAGAAGATTTAGACATTGATGACATTATTGCTCAGTATGGTGCCTTTGATGATACTACAATGGGGGGAGATGAAGAAGAGGTAGCGGTAGAAGATGATCTCGGTGATGCTCTTGGCGATGCCATTCGTGATGCACAACAAGAATGGGAAAGTGAAAAAGAGAAAGTTAAGTTGGAGCGCATGCTTGAGGATCATAGGAAGTTGCTATACCCGATGGCCGAAGAGGGGCAAAAAAAGCTGGGTACAACACTGGAATTGCTACAGTGGAAGGCAAAGAATGGTGTATCCGATAAGGCATTTGGGAATTTATTAAACCTCATAAAGAAGATGCTTCCGAAGCCAAATGAATTGCCCACCACTACGTACGAAGCAAAAAAGGTTGTCTGCCCTTTGGGATTAAAAATCCAGAAGATACATGCATGTCCTAATGACTGTATCCTCTACCATGGCAATGAATACGAGAATTTGGATGAATGCCCGGTATGTAAAGCATCGCGGTATAAGATCAGGCGCGATGATCCTGGTGACGTCGAGGGTGAACAACGTCCTAGAAAGAAAATCCCTGCCAAGGTTATGTGGTATGCTCCTATAATACCACGCTTAAAACGTTTGTTCAGAAATAAAGACCACGCAAAGTTGTTGCGGTGGTATAAAGAAGACCGTAAGGTAGACAATATGCTGAGACACCCAGCTGATGGGTCCCAGTGGAGAGCGATAGATAGAGAATTTTCAGAGTTTGCAAATGAGGTTAGAAACTTAAGGTTCGCCTTAAGTACAGATGGTATGAATCCTTTTGGACAGCAGAGCACTAGTCATAGCACTTGGCCAGTTACTCTATGTATCTACAACCTTCCTCCATGGTTATGCATGAAGCGGAAGTTCATTATGATGCCGATCCTCATCCAAGGTCCGAGGCAACCTGGAAACGATATTGATGTATATCTGAAGCCATTAGTTGAAGAACTTCTAGTTTTATGGAACAAACTAGGTGTACGTGTCTGGGATGAGTACAAACAAGAACACTTTGACCTACGAGCAATGTTGTTCGTAACCATCAATGATTGGCCTGCTTTAAGTAATCTTTCAGGTCAGACAAACAAAGGATATAATGCATGCACACATTGTTTTGATGACCTTGACAGTATATATTTGAAAAGATGTCGAAAGGTCGTGTACCTTGGCCATCGTCGATTCCTTCCTTTGAACCACCAAGTAAGAAAGAAAGGGAAGCATTTTAAAGGTAAGCCAGACCACCGGAAGAAGCCTCATAACCGAACCGGGGAAGATGTACTCGCAATGGTCAAGGATGTGAAAGTAGTATTTGGAAAGGGACAAGGCAGTGAATCTGTTCCCAAAGATGCTAATGGACATGCACCCATGTGGAAGAAGAAGTCCATCTTTTGGGAGCTACCCTATTGGCAAGTCCTACACCGGCCCCATCGCCTCCACAACGATCTCCAACTCCTACACCGGCCCCACCGCCTCCACAACGATCTCCAACGTCTCCACGCCGGTCTCCACCAACACTGGCCTCATCGCCTCCACGCCGATCTCCAACACCGCCTCCACCCCCTCCACAGCGACGCACTACAAAGACGTCTAAGGTCCCGGCGGCAAAGAAGACCCCAAGAAAAAGAGTTATTTCTCAAGAAATACTTCCTGAAAAGACTGATGAGCAAATAGCAGCTGAAGAAGACAAAAAAGTAAAAGATTTTTTTATAGATATCAAAAACAAGAGTCAAGCAAAGCTTAAGGAGAAGCCGTACTTTTACATACCACGAGATGTGCTGAGGCAGAAGGTCGATGCTCACAAGAAAAAGATGATTGAACTTCGTAAGCCTTCGCCACTATCAGACTATGACCGCTCCCTCGTGAAGTCACATGATGCAGATAAGAAAAGGAAAAGAGCATCAGGGAAGGATGTCCCACAGCTCGGACAACAGAAGCAACCAATGCAAAATCTTGTTGTTGCTAATGAATATGGTTCCAACATAGAAGTCTATCGACCAGACAACTCTGGAGAAGTGTCGGTTCAAGCCCTTAATGCTTTTTTTAAAGATACTGGTTTAACCTTGGATCAATTGACGGGCAAAGCTCCAATCCAGAACCTGGAAGTTGATACCTGGAAGACTTATAAATATGGCAAAAGTCTATACAACCCTGCGGCTCTGAATGAATTGGGTACGCAAATGTACTTGCTCAACAAGTGGTACATGCAGGCGTGTGGCAGGGGTGAGCAGTGGATCTTTGTCAGATTTAGAGACCATCATTACTTCCGTGGCGATGACATCTTACATATTAGTTTCGAAGAATTGCATCAACTATTCCACTTGGACGCTCTGGACAAATCAATCATGAGCTCCTTTTGTTTGTAAGTGATTCTTACTTTTATTTAATAAACTCACTTCCATGCGTACGTGTATATAATTATCCTCACATGTAACTTATATTTATATATAGATTCCAGATGTCAGAGCTCCAAAGAATACAAGACACCAGTGTTGGCTTCATTGATCCTTATATCGTATTCAAAACCGATATTATTGTCAAGGACTACTGGGTATCTGAAGCACAGACGAATATCATGAAGTTCTTCGTGAAGCAGCACGACAAGACAACAATACTTTTCCCGTACAACTTTGAGTAAGTGTTAATAATAATGTAGTCTACACATTTTATGTAATATCAATACAACTTATATGCATGTACGTGTGTGTATAAACCAATGCAGTTTTCACTGGATACTCATTGTCATTGAGTTAAACTCAAGTCGGTTACTAATCTTTGACTCGTTGAGAAAAGAACGGGCACTATACCAAGATATGATAGACATTATCCAGGGGTAATTTCGATCTCTCGCGCACAACTATTATTGAATAGACTTTGCCATAATTTATTAACGATCGTACATTATTGGTCGCACAGGGTTTGGAAAGAGTTTATTCGGCAACATCGCAAGGATTGCAAGGCACCACTTAATGTAGTTGAAATACCAGTAAGTTGTACTATATACACTTCCCCACGTGTTTAATTACTATATCGTACTTCAATTTACGTGTGAGATGATGAGAATAATCTTCTTCTCGTACAGTGGTGTTTGCGGCAGGAACCAGGTAATAACTTGTGTGGATACTACGTTTGTGAATTTATCACTGCGCACATAAGAAGAACTCCTGAAGATGTCCTCAGAGTACGTATATATCAATTTTTATTTATTTTTAAATGAATATATATACATATATGTGTATTAATACTTTTCCTTTTATTTCAAATGCAAGACTGAATGGTTGAAACGAAGGGTCATGCAAAAAGACCATCTGAAAGCAGTTCAAGAGTCAATAGCAGGATATCTTCTAGAAAAAGTGCTAAATCCCAACGGCGAGTTCTACTTTGATCTTAAGGAATAAATGATGTAAATTAAATGTTTATTGATATCGTTATTTTCGAGAACAAGATTATGAAAGTGTTGTATATATACATATATATATATATATCTATAATATATATAGTTTCATACTTTATTCGAATATAATAATGCTCAAGATGAGAATTAGATGTAATTATATGCATGCGTGTATTTATATTAGCAACGTAGAATACGTACATAAAAACATATTATATATTAAACAAATACGTGTAACTGAACTGAAAACAAATTAAACAAAAAAAAAAGAAAAAGAAAAGGAACCTTTAGTCCCGGTTGGGGTTACCAACCGGGACTAAAGGGTGAACCATTAGTCCCGGTTGGTAACCCCAACCGGGACTAAAGGGTGCGCCAGGTTCGCTCGGCTGGAGGGCCTTTAGTCCCGGTTGGTGTTACCAACCGGGACTAAAGGTCCCTCTTTAATCCCGGCTCGATGACCCGGGACTGAAGGTTCCACCTTTAGTCCCGGGATCGTTGTCCCGGCGCGGTAACCGGGACTAAAGGCTGTTACCGCCCGGGACAACAGGTCCATTCTGTAGTAGTGTTAGGGTTTCATCAATTCACAAAAACCAAACTAGAACTTTCAACTAGCTTCTTTACTGTGAGCCTAAGTCCATGAAGGAGCCGCCTCATTTCTATGGAACCCACCTTCAAAGGAAAAAATGCACTTTTGTCTCCCATCTCTCTCTTATCGTTGTGGCTCCTACCACAGAGAGGAAGCCGTTATTGCTAGTAGCGATTGTACGTCAAATCTTTGTGGGTCAAGTTTAAGGACCAGGGTGGTTACTATGCACAAAGAACTTATACGTGGTGGACACATAGGGACTCAATAAAAAGTTAGTGGACAACATATATAGGGTGAGAAGAGAGGTTGGGAGAATAGGAGCTAGTCTACTAGTGCAATGGGGGTGAAACGGGTACCAAGAGGATGAAGGGTTAGGATTCAATTTAGCTTCTCTCCTTTTACCATGACAACTTTGTATGCAAAATTGTGATCCCTTTCCGGAGTTTAAGTTTGAATGGCCGCCGATGTATAGTAGAGAATAAAAAGAAGCTGCATGCATCTAACGTCTATTACCAGTTGGTACAAAGTCATGGTAAGCACAAAGGAGTAGTTGAATTTAGTGACCCTTATTCTGCCCATTCCTTATACTCATGTGTTATTGGGATATTGGGATATTTATTATTAGTGGACTTGAACCCTGGTACTTTTCGCAATATCATCTTATATTGATTTCTAATTTTATAAATAAATTTCGATACAAAAAGAATATTGTGACCAAAGAGACTTGTAATTAAAAATCAACCAGATCCGGTTCAGTACTATGCTGTTGAAATCATGGAGATATGATGGCATACCTTGAGATCAAAGAAATGGCATATATAACTGACGATCGGTTGACAAGTCAAATAATTCCAGTGACAACTAGCATGCATGATTTATCCAACCTACTCCCTCTATTTCAAATTATAAGTCGTTTTGATTTTTTTTTTATACATCTATTTTGTTATGCATCTAAATAACAAAATAGATATACCAACAAAGTCAAAGCGACTTATAATTTAGAACAGACGAAGTACATAAGTTGAATCTTAAACTTCTCAGTACCGCTTGTTGACTTGGCTCACGAAAGGTACTGCTGGTCTGGTGACGCTTCTGATAAATTGGAATTTGAAGAGAAAGTATCAAGAGGAATAGAGCGTGTTATAAGTTGAAGTCAACTCCACCTTTCGGTACGTGTTACTCAGTTTGTCTTCCTGGCTCTTGCCTCAGCGAGGTGGGACGTGAGTATTTTTTTTTTAATTCTTGTTTAAATGTTATTTTAAAATAACCCTATCATTTTTTATTTTTATTTCTGACCTTTTTGCACGTCATGAAAAAATCACGTTGTCGCACCACATGCATTGCCGCCACGCTTGACAACGATTTTCACGTGGAGAATTATTATTAAAGTTTTTCTACCATTGAACTGGCTCTTGGTGTGTTGTCTGGGAGAAACAACAGCTCCCTAACTAGTACTTACACATCCCAAAATAAGTGATGTTTTAGGTTTGTCCTAAGTTAAACAATTTCAAGTTTGACCGGTCTTCATGAGACCTTAAGAATACTCATGTGATACTGTTGTGTTTGGTTTGGAAACAAGCCAAGAAGGGACAGGTCCATCCTAGTTTTCTGACATGGAATGATCCATGTTTCTATATGGTTGTGGGGACCAAATCATTCCAGTTTTCAGTTTTGTGTTTGTTAAGAGAAATCAGAAGAAACTTGACAAATGCCAAATTTTGATCCGTCGGTCACCGTTAGTGTGCCTACCAGTTGTCTGTTTTGCTATCTTCTTCCCAATGGAGATCCTGAGCACATTTGGTTCCATTCAGATCACCCTTGTCCACAATCACCATGTTGCCCAGCCGCCATGGATCACCATCATCACGGACGCCCTCACCAATGATGCGCGCCATGCAGGTCCGCAGACGCCCTCGTCTGTCCTGCCGCCGCATGTGCTTCATCCCCTTTGTCCCCCACACCCCCCACCGCCCCCACCCCCCCAACTTGATTTGCTGCTACCATGGCCATGGCCCATGGCCACCACCCCTGCCTATGCTTCATCCACCTGTCGCGCGTTGCACAACCCTCACCTGACGCTGGCACCTAGCTGCGTGGAGAAGCTGAGAGGGATGAGGAAACGAAAGACACGACTTTCAAAAAAATTATCGAAAACATTTTAGCATCTATAGTACTAAATAAATATACTCAAAATATTTTTTTTCATAGTGGATTTAATAAAACTATTGATATTATAGTGAACGGAGCATAACTCGGCTGATTAGGTTTCTCGTGTTGAAACCTATCTAGCCAGTTTCAAGATTTAAGCCCTCAATTTAACGTGGCCGTGTGGGCGATTATACTTTTCTGAATTTAGACGTGGTAGTTGTCTAACAGTAAGATTCTCATAGTTCATCTATATTTTTTTTGAACAGAGACAGTATTTATTTGTATCATTTATCCCTGCCCTGTACAAAGTTACTATCACTTTTTATTAGTATAAGTGTTTTCATGGGCAGGGTATATCTTCAGCCCTTCGCAGAAGCTTCATGTGATTCTCACATAATGGGGGCCCAATTGCAACGCAGGGTTTAGGGCTGCCATTCGCACTAGCCCATGGCTTCTCACTGGATTCATTTCCGCCCAAAACACAAACTTTCGCCGTCCCGGGGCGAAGCGGCGGCGTCCGGATACGGGATACCATGGCGGCGGCGGCGGGCGCGGCGAAGCTGGGAGCGGAAGGTGATGCGGTGGCGGTGGAGGTTCGCCTGCCGCCTCTGTCGGAGGCGGATCCCCTTCACGCAGAGAAGAAGGTACGGCGCTGGCGTTAGAAAGAAGCTCGGCTCTTTTCGTAGGGTCAACCCATATGAGAAGCCTAATCGATTGTAGTATTCCACTTGGTTATGTGGAGGTTGGTCAAGGCGCGGATAGTTCAAGTTTAGTTACTGGATTGGAAAACTGAGCTTTTTTTGTAGGGAAACAGCTAAAATGATCAGAATTTGCTTGTGGTTAAGGGAGGGAGGGAGGGAGACTAAAGGAGATGAACTTGCTGGGAATTTCTTACTCACTTTTACTTGAAGTAGACAATTGCTGGATTTTATTTTCATTTTGCAGGAGTACAAGTGTACAACCTAGTCGATGAGCGATATTGTTAATTTAAATCTTTATTGTTTGAGCTGATGTAAGGAGTGTTTATTCCTGTTTCTTCTAAAAATTAAGGATCTTCCATTTCTTATAGAGCAAAGTTTTGCATTCCTTAAGCGAGTTCTGATATGATAGATGGCTGTTGCTGGCCCTGAAGAGAACTTGTCCAGCAGAAAAGGTGTCTGCTACCGTTATCTGTGTGTCGTTTTTTTCTGACACGGTAAAGATTGTTGTTCTTTGGTTTCTATCAACTTTGTAGTGAAAGCCTACCGCAGTATCAATTTTTGAGTGATTTTTTGTGATGCTGGGTTAATAAAAAGATTTTACCAGTATTGTTTGTCATGTGGATTTCCTTTATTTTGTGTTGTGGTTGAACAGTTTCATACCAGATGTTGAGTTGGAATAAACTGACAATTGTGTTTTCTTTGTAGTCATACAATTTTGCTAGTCTTATTTTTCTGTGGAGAATTACAAAAATTTCCAGTAAGTTCCTTTTGTTTCTTCTTAAATGCAGAGGATACTGGAAAATAGGAACCTATCTTGTGAAATTCAGATTCCTGTTACATGTTCTGCTGCCGATGCCCTCAAATTACTGGATCAGATTATTGAAGCTGCTAGGGTAGTGTACATGGATGAGGTATTCCATGCTGTGTCACTCATTATTGATTGGTTCTTGATTTTATTCACCTCTACATTCTAACGAGATGATCTCTGTGAATTTTCTGCAGCTAGAGCTTTATTTTGCAGGAGATGATGTCGGTCCATTCTCTGCAAGGAATGAACTTGAATCTCTAAATCTTTTGTTCAAAATATTGAAAAAATTGCAACTCACTTCCAATGCAGCTGCCAAGAAAGTACTACAGATTCTACAGGATGAGATAGTTGTGAAGCTCAGATCTGTTGGAAAGTCAGATGATGCTCGGATGGTTGTTCAAACACAGAACCATGATGCTGAAGATTCTCTTCTGAAATGGGGAGAGCATCTTGGTGTTAAATCTAAATTGCAGATAGCTTGTAAGTCCCCATAGAACTTGCTGATAAATTATGAGTGCTTTGAGCACATTGCAATGCCATCCATTGAAAATTGAGAGCTTTTCCTACATTCTTTGTTAGAGTATGCACGTAAAGAAAATCTTGATGTTACAATCATTTGGTGTTCATTAGGTTTTTATCTTTTTACACTTAATTGTGTTTGCAAATCAACAATGTCTATTTGAGTTTTTATGTTCATCCTATTATAATAAATGTGCTGACAATCTTTATGTTAATGTACTTTAACCAGAAGATAGATGAGAGAGTGGAATAGATGACGAGTCAGTAGATGTCATTCAATGATCTAGTGAGAAGTTTGTTTACTCTTTGCTGAATAATAGGACCCTTAGCTATTCTACTAAATGTCTTATCGAACTTAATTTCACTAAAATTGATCATTGGATCTTCATGGAAACTTATTTGTATCAGCATACATATCATTTATCTGATTTCAGAAGGTTTAGTTTTTCAGGGAGCTGGAAGAGGAATGGTAGCTTCTGAAAGTATAGGTGTGGGGGGTATTGCTCTTGAAATTCCAGAGTCCCTCATCATATCTGATGAACTTCTTTGCCAATCTGAAGTGGTATGTTCTCCTTTGGTAATCTAATTCCCTGTGTTTCTTAAGCACCGAAATACTTTCAGTACTGACTGACTCAAAATGTGGGTTTCTGATTTGTCTATAAATAAATCTTTCTATATTGTTTGCAGTTTCTTGCATTAAAAGGTTCCAATAATATCACTTCTGAGACTATGTTATTGTTGTGGAGCATGAGAGAGCAGTATAATCTAGCTTCAAAGTTTAAACCATACTTTGATACACTCCCAGCAAATTTTAATACAGGTACAAGAATTTTATTGTATTTTGTAAGAGAAGTCCGTAATCTAGTTCAAATAATAATTTCACCAAATGCCCTTCCAGGCTTGAGTTTTGGAATCAACGCCCTTGCTGCATTAGAAGGAACCCTTCTTTTTGATGAGATAATGCAAGCTAAGCAGGTAATACCATTGTGGTTTGTGATATTGTTCTTTTAATTCTGTAAATCACTGCTGAATTGGTACAAAGCAGTAATTGGTTCTTTATTGCAGCACTTGCGCCAGCAGTATGATGAATTATTTCCCTTACTATGCACAAATTTTCCTGAGATATTCCGGAAGGATGTGTGCACATGGGATAATTTTCTGTGGGCATGTGAACTATGGTATTCCAACAGTATGATGATTGTTCTAAGTAGTGGGAAATTATCAACTTGCTTGGTTCCTGTTGCTGGACTTCTGAATCACTCGGTTTGTAGTTCTGTCCCTGGAAGTTTTCTTTTATTAGTCTTCAGATTTGTTTCTCATGTTCTCTTTTTCATATTTTCTCAAGGTGTCCCCTCATATTTTGAACTATGGTCGAGTAGATGAAGCTACAAAATCATTGAAGTTTCCTTTGTCTCGACCCTGTGATGAAGGGGAACAGTGCTTTCTCAGTTATGGGAAACATCCAGGGTCACATCTCGTTACATTCTATGGTTTCCTACCAAGAGGAGATAACCCTTATGATGTTATACCTTTAGGTAATCTGTTACGGTAGTTGTATTCCTAGCTGCATGTAGATCTGCAAGTAGAGAGGTTACTTCTGCTGTCTTTCCAATGAAATGTTGGTTGGCCTAGATCTCAAATGCCTAATTTACCTGTTACAATAGTTAAGTCTGGCTATCTTGATTTCTGTCCAACCAGCATAGCCATTTCAATTGCTTAGGGACTAGGCACAGTTTCCATGAATAGCAGGCTCCCCGTTTGTGATCAATAGATTTTGTGCATCCTTTATTTCTCTATGCAAGAAAGTAAAATATAGATAAAATCATATTACAGATGCATGATTATGTGCAGATCTTGACACATCTGCGGATGATGAGGATGGCACAGCTCAGTCTGTGACTACAAGCCAAACCACTCATATGGTTCGTGGGACATGGCTGTCCAGATCTAGAGGGTTTCCCACGTATGGTCTGCCTCAGCCCTTGCTGTCCCATCTCCGTGCTGCTCTAGGTTGTAGTATAGACGAATCCACTACGGAGGCTGATGTAAGGATGCTGTGATGTTTTCATGAATGATGTGCGGGCCACGTCATTTGATCGATGTTCATCTAAATCCCATCTTTTCATTGTACTTTCAGATAAAGGAAAACGACAAGGTGGTGCTGGAAACAATCCTGTCCATATTTAATCCCATGCTTGAAGTATTGCCTGAGCAAGATGATTCCAACCGGTGCTGCTTCGTGCTCAAACCCATTTTGTGCTGATGCCATACACCAGCATCACTTACCCACTCTAGTTCATCTGTTTCCCTGCAGGGAGGGCGCCAGTTGGGATGTGAAGCTATCATTGGACTACAAAGATCTGCAGAGAAAGATAATATCGTCCATTATCACTTCCTGTACCTCAGCCTTGGAAATTTTTTAACTCCTGCTAGATGGAATCATGGATGGAAGTGCCTCACTAATTGAATTGCAAGAACACACGCACTGGGGCCCTGTTGGAATGCCTCTGCTGACGTGTAGATTGCGAAGCTGTTGCACATGGGTTATCTGCACCAACTGCAATTTGTGACCATCTCTACTAACTGAAGTTGCTCGTCATGAGTTGCTTCATCCGAGGAATGCGGAGTCATGGGGTTGTGCTTCCGTGGCTTGTGATGATTTAAGTCGCACCTGATTGTTACCGCATAGTAGCATTTGGTGAAAGAAGCTACGTTTGAACTAGTTCATTGGGAACCGAACTTGCTTTTGGATTTTTGGTGAACGAAAGCTACTTTTGAACTAATTTCAGCGCAATGTGGTTGTGGTCCATGTGCTAAAATCGCTAAGCAGGGCTATAATGTGTGTTGAAACACTTTGTATATTCGACAATACATATTGGCCAGCACCGCTAGTACTGCTAACGGCCGGTGCCCGCTCTAGTTATAAGAGCGTCTCAACCAGATTGAGGATATCCAATTCTCTATGCAGCTTAAGGGAATTGAGAAAACAGACTTTTGGAGTATAGGGAAATTGTGCTCTAGTTCTAGTAGATTGAGGGAGAAAAGAGGATTGAGAAAAAAAAACCTGCTTGCTCCCCTCTATTTGAGGGATTTTTTTGAGAAAAAAATATAGAAAAAGGGGATCTGCTCAGTTTTTTTTTCACCCCGTTCCTATATGATAGTTTTTAATTTAAGGAAAGAGAATTGTTTTTAAGGAAAGAGAATTGTTCTTCTCAATCTAGTGAAGTTGACCATCAGTCTTTCTAAAATTTACTTTTTCTGTATCTTTGTACCCTTGAACAATTTTTCTGTATCGTGCACTCTAGAGAGTTATTTTCGCTCACCATCTTTGACTAGCGAGATATCTGGAATAGAGGATCTATATTTGAAGTTTCAATTAAAGAGTCAGTTGTAGGGTTTTTTTTTTCTCATCAAAATATTTATTTCTATAAATTACAAAGGATATAAAGAGTCTCGAAGTTACTCTAAGTCCTATGTGTGACATCAGTCTCAACCAGAGCTTTCTTAAAAGATTAAAAGATTGCTTCCCTAGTGATCTTGTTTTTACATATTGTCTAAACTAACGTGGTCCGTAAAACAAAGATAAGTGATTTGATGAAGTGTAAGTAAACGTTCATTAAATATTGAGATGTGTGTAAGAAAACTTCGCATATCTGTGAGACAAGTATTTATTGTTAGCCAACGTCATTATTCGTAAGGTAACGTGGGTAGTAACTACTCCATAATAGCATTCAAAATTTGTCCTCAAATATAATGCATTCTAGAGGACAAAAATCAATTTTACATTTAATACTTTCCATTTATCAACCAATCACCATTAATCACGTTGATAATAGTATCTGGTTAGGAATTAAAATGAGGGTACATGCGTCTTTTATGTTCTCTCTTAATTTGTCTTAAAATTTCTAGAACGCACTATATTACAGGACAGAGGGAGTAGGTCATCTAGGTGTGTATTTTGGTTGGTGACCACTGTCCGGAATAAACAGTATACCCTATATAATATATGAACGAGTCCAGGACATCTTAATTTTATTTATCAGTTGAATTCACTCTGGTGTGTACAGTGATCATCTCGCTCTCAGTTTATAGATAAGAAGGCATGTTATAAGAAACTGGACCAAAACTCATAGGAGTATTTAATTTGCACTCCATCAGTTCTAAATTGTAAGTCCTAGTTTTTTAATATAAATATAGTTTTTGCTAGCACCTAGATATATATTTTGTCTAGACATAGGTATGTCATAAAACCACAATGGCTTTCAATTTAGAACGGATGGAGTAATTGTTTTGTGAGTTGTGACCACACATTGAGCTTCACCCATATCACAAATGTTAGGAGACATGTCTCAATGGAATTAACATCATCATAATTAATACCTCAACCAAATGCGGTGTATATGAGCAATCCTTGAGCTAGTTACTAACTCTAGATAGCTTCTCTAGTGATGTTTACTAGACGGACATAACAACCTCACATGATCTTGCAATGTGTGAGACTAGCTTTTAATCAAAAGATATTTTCTCTCTTCTACTGAAATACTCCCTCCGTCCCAAATTGTAAGTCATTCCAAGAATCTTGGAGAGTCAAAGATTTTCAAGTTTGACCAAAATTATAAAAAAAATTACAAAGATTTATGACATCAAATAGATATACTATAAAAATATAATTAACAAAGAATCTATTGGTACTTAGTTGGTATCATAAATGTTATTATCTTATTATATAAACTTGGTCAAACTTGAGATGCTTTGACTCTCCAAGATTCTTGGAATGACTTACAATTTGGGATGGAGGGAGTATAAAATAAATGCTTAGAACTACCTCAAGTGGATGTGGCCAATGCTTGCTCGCCGCCATGCCTCTCTGCTCCATGAAAGAGTAGAAAAAAAATATAAGTAGAGCAGCCGGTAATGAGCTGAAGCTCGTCCTGTCAGCTTCAAGGGGCTCAGCCACGAGTTCTTCGAGGAGACACAGAAGCAGGAGCAACCGTTCCTTCGGATCCCGTTTTTGTTCCAGTTTTTGCTGGCCTCCCTAGCTGCAAAGGGACACTGACACTGTGGGTCTGGCTTCATAACCCATTGCCTTGGCTGGGCCAGGTTCGATAAAAGGAACCATGCAACGCACTCTGCCTGATACACGATCTGCCTCATGAATGATTATTGGGCCCACTTGCTTGGGCCTTGGTAGAGATAGCAACAGGTAACCGCTACGCAACACCCAATGAGTTTTTACCTTATTAGGATATGGGCATGATCAATTTCTATACTCATGGGTACGTACATTAGTGAGAATTTCATGTTTGCACTGATTTCTCGATTTTTCTGATAGGATGGATCCAAACTCAAGTTTTTGAAAATTAGTCCGCTTTTCAACACGAAAAAAAATTAGGAGCGATTGCACTAGTTTTAGGATGGAGAGGGTTGTTGATTTTGACAAAACCAAATTTCATGGACTTTGTTTAGTCGATTGTAGAGCAGTACCCACCAAGATATAATGAAAATATTCATGTGCTTGTCTTGAAAACTTTTCCTGAAATTAAAACAGACTAAGGTATGCTGTTACAAACAGACCGAGTCAAAGGTCGTTGACATAACCAATGCATATGCTCGTCCTAAGGAGTAGGAACGAAAACAGTACGGATATTTTTCGAGCATATTCGAGACCGAATCTGTTTAGAGGGGTTGAAGTCTGTCCGTATCCGAGTCCAGATATTAAACATCCGATACTGTATCCGTATCCGAATGCTCAAATTGCATATTTATGATGTCGATATCCAATCTTATCCTATTCGGCATAGCTCACACTATCCTGTAACACCCGGTTTTAAGAACAAAACCAGATACACACCATATGTGAGCCCAGAAAGTCGAATCTCACATATAGCTACAAATAAGGGTAATATCAAAAGACAATGCTTAAATACATAACATATTAGTATAAAGATTATAACCTTAGAGTATAGACAGCAGAAAGACAACTCCGATCTTCAGGCGAAGACTCCAATACCACAGGGACAACTGACTGGTTGACCACAAGCCTAATTCCTCCAAACTCTAGCAATCTGGTACTCATCCGGGATTTTCATCCAAATATTTGAAAAGTAAAACAAGAGTAAGTACATGTCGTCCTCAACAAATATAATATGGGGTTCATGAGGCTCAAAAGGCTGATACTGGTTTAACTACGAATAGCTTTTAATAAGTCATCTTTTAGTAATTGGGTGGCAACAAAGTTATCATAAGCCCATAAACACATAATCAGGTAAACATGAATAATGAATAACATAAACAATTAACCATTAGTGAGCATCTTCATCATCCATATCATTAGTGTTCACCATCTATTCCGTAAATGTTCTAAGGCCGCTCGTGACCGTGAGCACGGCTGATATATTGGTTTTACACTCTACAGAGGTTATACACTTTCACTATGAGTCATGATTTACCCTTTCACCCGAGGTGGCCAACCTCTTGACCCACTACCAAGGAAGGTCGGTAGGGTTCACTATGAAGTCTTTCAAAGGTTCGTCTAACAAGTTAGTGCCATTAGATTTACTCGGCAAACAGATATAGGAACCCCCTGTTGAATGGCACAATTCCATCACAGCTATACACATAAGAGTAGAGGCTGTCCTATACCCGATTCGGCAAGCTATTCTTACGCCAATAAAGGTAACCTCTACAAGCTAGAAAAGGTCCTCATACTGAGCTAAATCCAGAACCATGTAGCCCTCACAGTTGTACTGTAAGTCCCGAATGATCACTTACAGATAAGTCCTTAGGGAGAGAAATCTAGAGCACCATAAAAATAGCCCAATGCTCTAGCCCCTTATTCCATGTTGCTAAAAAGCATCTTTTAGTGTTTATTGCATATTACATTAGTCAAGTTACAAGATCATAGTTGTAGTTGAGCACTAGCATCATACTACCCAATGCAATACCCCATAGGTAACAAGGCACAAAGTAACAAAGTACTAGGAAATCCTTAGTAGCAGTCAAGGTAGACACATGCAGTATGAATTAAGTGATTAATGGTGTATAGGACAACAAGGAAGATCACATGCTATACTTGCCTTAAAACACCGATCCTTCGGTAAGCTTTAATCGTCAACGTTCTTCTTCTTCTTCTTGATCACCACGTATATCTCACCGACTGGACGTAATCATAAAAGCACCATACAAGCATCCATACAATCATACACGAAGCAAACAATAGATCTAAATTAGAACAGTACACCAAACATAAAATCAAGATGAAAAGTTTGTAAAACGAATCTATGTCTCGCTACATACACACATACGCGAAAAACACTCTAATCGAAGCTACGGTGAAAAAGATACATCTACCGAAAGATCTACTCATAAGAGAAAATATAAAACTATTAGCTTCATATGTTTTAAATATATAAAAACATATATAAGATATTTCATAGAGATTATAATTTAAGTCGAGTTTAGATTTGAATTATAGAACTAAAGTGAAACAAATCATATTTTATTTATAAAATCCAGTTGCATGATTATTATTCAAATTAGAGGTTAAGCCATGAAATTCCAGTATTAGTAATATGATAACCACTGTTGCTAACGCGTAGATCTCATCACCATGAATCTAATGCAACTTGAATGGACTAAAACGGAGTTAAAACGTAGAAGATATGATTTAAACAAAATTTCCTTTAGTAAAATAATAGATTAAATCTAACCTCGAATTTTAAAAGTTGAAAACATACTTAATAGTAGTATGAACACGTAAATTATGAAATTACGAACCTAACGCAATTTGAACGGATCAATTCGGAGTTAAAACGGAGAAGTTATGGCTAAAACAAAATCAGTGGCAAATCTGTAAATAGCTGAAAACGTATTTTAAACTTAACCAAAACAAAATACGCTTTCAAAAGAAGAAAAGAAAATCTGTAAACATGTTTTGGACTGCGGGTTAAATTAGTAGAAAAGAGAGGGTCTCTTTAGTAAAACAGCCACGCGAAGGGGTATCGGCTAACTCAGACCGTTGGATCTTCACTGGTCGGCTGAGATCGGATCGGAGGGGAGAGAAAAGGCTAGCTGACTGGAACAGTGACGGCGGCGAGGTGCCTGCGGTGGCGCCATGGATGAGCTCACCGAAGAAGTCAGTTTCGATGACTCCGACCACCATCCTTTATGGAAAAAAGACAGGGAGCAAGAGGGAGACTCGGAGAACTCTATGAAGGCATCGATTGAGGCAGTGGAGGGACGGTGACGGCGGCACGTGCTAGCTTGCGGCTCGGCTTCAACAGCGAAGTCGTGCAAGGTACTGAGAGCGGAAGAACGAGAGGAAAATGACTTCAAAAGGTTTCTTACCTCCACACGTAGCTCGGTAGTGGCTTAGGTCGGAGTTGAAGCTGCAGAGGCGATTCGGCGGCATCAAGCTCCACGCGGCGGGATCTGGGTGGCGGTGCTAGGCTAGCTCGAGGCAAAGCGGTGCGAGACATGGCACGGGATAGGCGGCACGGCGCGGGGCTAGCTATTTATGGGACGAGGGGACTTGCGGCGCAAGGCAACGGCGGACTCGGCGCGGCCACGGACACTCGGCGCAGCGGGGAGAGTCCAGGAAGGAGACGTCGCAAGGTAGGAGATGCTCCTGACAGTGGGGTCCCACCAGTCGGTGATGGGAGAAAGAGGGGGCCGGGCGATCAGTGAAGGAGAGAGGGAGCGGGGCGAGCTGCTGCTGGGTTGGGCTGCGGTAGTGGCTTCGTCCGGTGCGGCTTTACTGGGCCGGCTGGAGAGAGGAAGGGAGAGGGCGCATCTGTGCGGGCCTCAGCACAGCTTGGGCCAGGGTGGCGCGTTGGGCCTGCGGGAACAGAGGGGAGAGGGAGAGACCGAGCTGGGCTCGCGCGGGAGGGATCACTTGGGCCGGCTCGGCCCACGCGGGGGGAAACTGAGAAGAAGAAACAATGGCCCGGGAAGGGAAAAGAAATGGAATGCTGGGCCATGAAGGCCGAAAGGGAGAGAAGGGAGGAGAGAGTGGTTTTTTTTCAAGTCCTTTTCCATTTTGTTTCCAAATTCAAATCCAAATGCAAACCAAATCAAATTCGAATATGATTTGAAATGCACTTTCTAATTCAAATAAAATTGAGAACTTTTGGTAAGTTCTCCAAAAATAAATTTTACACCTTTTTTAAAATATTTTATTTTCAAATTTTATTTTTCTTTCTTTCAAAACCATTTTTAATTTCATTTGCAAAAGCAATTTCAACCATTTTAAATTTTCAATCAAAACCACTCAACCAAATAAATCCGATGCAAGGGCATGTATGCACAAACATGTTGCTAAACCTTATGATGAATTTTAATTTAATGAAAAAATTTATTTTCCTATATTTTATGAGCACAAAATTTCAAATTAAATCATTTTAGCTCTATTTTCAAAAAAAAAACAAATTTTAGGGTGTTACATATCCGTATTCGAATCTGAATCCGGATATAAATATGAAAATAAATATAATACCAGTGATACCCGTCCGTATCCGATCCGTTTTCATCTCTACCAAGGAAGCATATAATCCTATCATTGAATGGCCAAATGAACCTACTGATGTTCCATCTCAGATTAAGCAAATCAAGCTTGTGAATGTGAAACTTCCCAACGGCAACAGTACCCTGCTCCGTCCTAGGTTACAAGTTATTAGTTATTGAAAACTTTCCGAACCATCTCGATGTACATAGTTAATTGTTTCTGAATGGAGTTTTATGCTACAATGGGTTTTGTCGAACATGAATTCACTCATCTCTCTAGTCTCTTTATTTAAACAATGAGTTATCTTCTATTCCAATCTTTTCCCCTTTATCTGAAATTATAGGCTTCCAATAAAAAAATGAATTCAAATCAATTGAGAATTTTCCTCATAATTAAAATAAAACACTTGATTTCCAACGTGAAAGTAATTCATTAGAAGTTAACTAGACACACCAGCGCGTCAGGCATAAACGAGAAGCCACTAACCCGACCCAGCCCATTAACAGAAACCTGGGTCCCACAGCTAGCATGCAAAAGGAATGACAAGAGGCCTAATGCTAGTCGCGGTGGATAGTTTCGTGCGGTTATTTTCGAGACTGCTACGTCGTAGAATGAAATAAAATTTGATGAAATATTAACTTTCAATACAAAGTTTCTTTCTATAGTTTTATATAGGCATTTAATTTAATAACTCACAGAGATTTGGTAATTGTACCAAAATAAAATTTTTTTTCTCTTCTTAAATACACTGGCATGTCATAAAAAATACATATGTTACAACTTATTTAATACAACATAGAGGTATGATTTACGTACGTGTATTGCGTACATGTATTTATAGGAGGGAGCATAGGTGTGTGTTGAGTATCTACGTTTATACTTGTGTAATTTGAAATGAAACATTCACTGACACTGACCTAACAAACAACAAGCACAACAATTGGAGACGGCACACGCACGACGGCCTATCGACACTGAGGACAAGCATACACAGCAACGTAACACTAGCCTGTCCCAAACCTGGGGTGTCAGGATCACATTGATTCGTTCTGGAAAAATGTCCATTCTACCTCATTGAATTGTTATGGTAGTTTGTTTTTTTCAAAAAATCATTAAAATTACCTCCCTGTTCTAGTTTTGAGTGATCTTAAAGGTGGTTTTATCCATTTTTAATTAACAAAATTGGTAAATACTTGATAATGTTTTGCAACCACAAAAAATATGCCTTGATGCCATTAAAGATCCAAAAAAATACTACAGATAGATTGGGATATGAAAAATTCAAATAAAATATTAGAGCTAATTAAACATTTTTAGAAACTTAAAAAATATAGGTTTAGCTCTAGGAAAATAGAAAAATATCTAAAAATAGAAATTTTCTAAAACATTCTAAGCAATGTATAAACTTGTTTTAAAAACTTTGCTCGACAAAAGTATGAGATGGAAGCGGCATGAATGCATCATGCTATGCATTCGTGATAGTTGTGTATTACATATTTTGTTGCGAAAGGTTTTAAAAACACATTGACATATCAACTAGAATGTTTTTAGAATTTTTGGATATTTTTTCTATTTTACTAGAGCTAAATTTATTTTTTAAGCATCTAGAGATACTTTCATGAGATCTAAATATTGATTTTGATTTTTGTATCCAATCTATCTCTAGAATTTTTAAAAGCTTAAGATATATTTTGTGGTTTTGAAACCTTAATAAGGCCCTGTTTAGATCCCACCCAAAAACCAAAAATTTTCAAGATTCTCCGTCACATCAAATCTTGTGGCACATGCATGGAGCATTAAATGTAGGTAAAAAGAATAACTAATTGCACAGTTTGCTTATAATTGACGAGACGAATCTTTTAAGCCTAAATAGTACATAATTGGACAATTTTTGCCAAACACAAACAAAAGTGCTACAGTAGCCAAAAGCTAAAAATTTCCGCATCTAAACGGGGCCTAAGTATTCACAAAAAAAATTTAACTAAAAAAATCAAAATCACTGTCGACGAAATACGTCCGGCAGTCTACCGAGGGGTATGCCCATGGTAGTAGATGAATCGGTGGAGGTGCGCGTGGGGGAATCAGATGGTGGCACAGAACGTAAGAGACAACGATTAGACAGGTTCAGACCGTCAGCTTGACGTAATACCCTACGTCATGTGTCTTTGTGGACTGTATTATGAGATATGAGATAAAAACGAGGGGTTCCTATCCGCCTTATATAGCTCGGGGGTAGGATTACAGATCGGTTGTTTCTATCATGATCGGTTTTACAAGACATATCCAAGCAGGTTTTCTAGATCACCGAAGATCTTCACGTAATCTTGCGAGACACGCGACCTGTGTCGTGCCTCGCATGGCATCATCCTATAGGCTGGGCCTCCACCAGTGGCGTGGCCCATGCGCAGTCTTGTGGGCTAGACCTCCCCTTGCGGCTCGGACCATGTACATCCCTGCTGGCATCGGGGGTTATACCCCCACAGCTAGTCCCCAAGCGCCTTGCATCCATTGAGCAACACCGTCTTGAGCTTGTCTGAGCTGTTGAGCATGCATCCGAGCTGCTGAACATTCTGTCTGAGCTATTTGAACATGCGCCCGATCTATTTGAGCATGTGTTTGAGCTGTTCATCTGGTTGCTGGAGCCGAGCACACTCGAAGCCAGGGTTTGTCAGAAGGATGTAAGGAGCTCAAGTAAACAAATTTCAAAGACTCCACCTTAGGTGAAGTGTGCCCACTTAGGTTTCAGGCGTCGAAGTTGGTCGCATGGCGTCCTTGACTTAGTTAGCGCGGAAGAACTTAGCCACTTTGTAGAAGATTACGTCAAAAAATAAGCACACTCACCGTGAGGTAAAGTGTGCCCACTTAATTCCCTGAGCCTGGCAGTAGGTAAAGTAGTCACGTGGTGCCAGGGTCTAAAGTAGTAGTCTTTAGGTGCTGGTTCAGTCCCCAATGTCGCTGGAAACCAATGTAGAAATAAATACAGTCATTGCGAGATGACGTGTACACACGTAGTCAACGAGCCTGCTCGAAGATTACGAAGAAATCGTGTAGTAGGGTCAAAGAAAAAAAAATTGTGTTGTAGCAATGCTCAGCATTGAATATCAACCCGCGTTTGACACGGTGGCCCACCAGGCCCACTCAGCGTCCCAGCGGTGTGCGGAGAATTTGAGAGAGAATACGGCGCACCAGGCGTGTTTTCCCAAAAACCCTATAAGGCGGAGGGTTAGGGGTCGAACCGTTATAAGAGCGCCGTGACCCGGCGCACATTCCCTACTTTCTCTCCACCACTTCATTTTCTTCCTCGCGTCCTTGCGGCTTCGCCAGGCAACTGTTCCGCCAATAGAGCAACCGCAAATGCACAACCTCCTCCAGGCGACGGATCTGTTAGATGGCGCCCAAAAGAAACCACGGTGGTTCGAGTAGAGCATCACGCAAGCTCAATCGCGCTGAGGAATGGGTGGGGTCTATCAACAACGAGGTCGTGCTCAATCGGTTGGTGGAGGATGGTGTGCTGCCCGATAGGGTGACGGCAGGATGGCGTCCGGCTCGCTGTGAGTGCTTTTCGACTCCTCACGGCGATGAATTAGTAGTTTTTGAGGATTATTTCTATCATGGATTTGGTATTCCAATCCATCCGTGGATTGATTGAATATTACGAGATTAGTCCTTGCAATCAGGGCCCGAATTCCATCCTTCATGTCTTTGTCTTCATCCATTTCTACGAGGCTTATCTTGGCATTCTTCCGCATTTTGATCTCTTTCGCCACTTCTGTTTGAAAGCCTAAGGGGATCTGGATCTAGGATCATAGGCAGCACGTACTTGTAGCTTTGGGACGGGATGGTTGGCCAATACATCACCACCCCATTGAACACAAATGTGAAGTATTGGGCACAGCGATGGTTCTACATGCCATAGGGGGAACACTATGTGGCATGCGACATTGATCAGATTCCTGTGAGCAATGCCAAGTGGTTGGAGAGACCTGGTGCCAATGGGATGGAGCAAGTGACAGAGCTGTTGGCACTGATTGATCGGAGAAGGATGGATAGGGTCATAGTTGCGACAAACTTCACTTTTCGACGATGCTAGCCCAGCAAGGAGAGAGCACATTCTGGATATGAATTCTAGGGAGATTTTGATGGGACCCGTGAGCTGCCCGAGCTGATTAACCAGGATGAAGTCATGCGACAAATTGGAGTGTTGTTTAACCTCGTGTGGCATCGTAGGATCGACGATCAGCAGAGGGCCTTTAGTGTAGGGACCCTCCCACCATGGGTAAGAGTCTTCCTTTTAGTTTTGCTTGATCCCATATCCGTTGCCATTGCAATATACTCATTCGTTTTCCTGAAGATTCAAGGGTAGGATCGGTTGGTATACTTCTCGGTGGTGCTGTCAGTTGACTGGCCAAGGGGTGTTGATGCCTGGCCGAGCTATCCTTAGCGTCAATCTAGCCTAGAGGCTAGTGGGGATAGCTCGGCCGACCTTGATGGTGGAGATGAAGATGAGCGGACACCGTATGTCCACGAGAAGCACTAGGGGAAGTGGCCAGCTGGTGAGGAGCCATTCTCGAAAAGAAGAAAAATAGCTGGATCGTCTCGCCGTGAGGAGAGGTCGACAACCATTGGAGCGTCCGCCCAGCCTCGAAGATGGCAGGTGCTGTTGTTGAGCTCGTTGGATGACGATGGACAAGCGGTGCCTCCTTCACCGAGGGCCATGACGCCCCCACCATCTGCGCCGGCTGGGGCAGAGACGCATGAGAGGCGGCAGACACAGGAGGCTATAGCAACAATACCTAACAGCACGCGGGCGGCACTAGCAACAGTAGCTCAGGTGGTGCTGTCAATGACAGCCCGGACGGCTACCGCAGTCCCTAAGACCACGCGGACGACTCCAGTGGTGGCAGCACAAGCGACCACCGCAGTCCCCAAGACCACGCGAGTGACTCTGGTGGCGACGATGGAGATGCCGGGCAGTTCAGCTACCGAGCAGACCAGTTCTAAGCAGGGATGCAGGTTCCGAGCTATGCAGCGGGAGTCCTAGTTGTAAGTGCCTTTTTTACTTACCATATTTCTTTAGCATGGTGGTTTGCTTCTTGATGAATTTCTTGCTTGTTGTTGTGTGGAGTCGACGGTGGTCCAGCAGCCATCGTCTGCTTATGATGGAAGGCACATGGAGGAGCTGGTAGCTCCCCACGCCGAGCAAGCACAAGCAAGGGTGGATCCAGTTGCGCCCACCATGGAGCAACCGATGGTTATGGAACTGATCGCCTATACTATGGAGGAGCCTTCAACAACTGGACCGACCTTGCCTGGAGGTGGATTGCATGATGAGGGCGATCCTGGTGTAGAGGAGGTGTGGGATACTACGACGACATCAAGTGGCCTTACCAGAGCAGGTACGGAGCCTACGGGGGACGCACCAAGCAGTGCGGCACAAGGTCCACCCACGGTTGCCGAACAAACATCATTTGCAGCGGCGTCAATGGCGGGAGTGGTGCTCGGACGCTCTGTCAGAGCACGGTAGTAGCCAAGGAGGGCACCTTTGTCGACGGCTGTAGTGGAGATCGAAGAGATAGTGCGGGAGCCCACCCCGCCTCCCTAACTCCTCCACACAGTCATTCAGTGTGGCTAAGAGTTTGAGATATTGGAGGAGGTGGAGGTAAGCGTGGAGACAAAGAAGCTGAGGGTTGATCTGACATTGATGATGGGCTATATTGAGGTAAGCCTATAGAGATCTTCTTTGTCCTTTAAAGAGCACAGTCTATTAATTCGTTTGCCATTACAGAATGTGATGAAGGTATCTAAGCAGCGCCGATAGTAGCTGGAGGAGATGACTCCGGTACTAGAGGAGAACAAGAGCCTGCAAGCTTCGGTGAAAGACCTCTAGGCGCGCCTGCTCCAAGAGAGCCATCGCAGGGAAGACCTGAAGGTGAAGGTTCTAGCGTTGGAGAAGGAGCGCTAGCAAATGGAGGTGAAGGGCCAATCAATGGCTGAACAGCTCAGCCATAGCACTGATCGACAAAAACATAGGTCTCAGAATTTCGCTTTGCTGGTATTCAGCATTGTGAGACGTCTGACTGTTATACACAGCACTGGAGATGGAGCTCGGCCTTTCCTAGGAGGCCTTCGGCTAGCTTTAGGAGGCAGAGGAGAAAGTGGAGGAGAAGGTCAAGAAAATCACTGAAGATCTTCAACGTGAGTGTTTTTCACGCTATTTTGACTTGTGCGGCATTAAGCACATGCTTATTGTATGACTGTCTTATTTGTAGAGTATCGACACCAGGCCTAGGCATAGTTCCAGGTGCTCCTGGAACAAGTAAAAGCCTGTGATGACAAGCTAGAGACGATGATCACGGAATCCAGCCCGTGCTAGACTACGTCGGTCTTGAGCAACCCGAGGGGGGCACGGCTGCCTGGCGACGGGCCATACCGGTCAATCGTGGATCATTGCTGGACGACATTGGTAGACTTCAAGGAGTTCGCACGTAGCACCACCCATGGAGCCGTCATCCATGCACTCGCGTAGCTACGGTCACACTACCCTTTAGCGGACCTTCGACGAGTGGTGATCGGGTATGCGCAGGGCACGGACACGGAGAAGATCACCAGGCTAGAAGACGATGTGGAAGAGCCAGCGAAGAGGTTGGCCAAAGATGTCGAGCTGTTCGGTGAAGGGGGAGCAGTGCTTCGTAGAGTAGAAAAAACTCATGTTGAATCGTTGTACAAAAGTGCCTAGCAACTTTTGGTGAACACTTGTTGTTATGGTATGTTTGTGTTTATATTTGATATAAACCATCCGATCAGTAGTGTATAGCTAAGTCCCTAGCCCTAGCGAGCCTATTAACCATAACACGGGGCATAGGGGCCATGTGCATGTGGGAAGAATAGGGCGTCACTAAGGAACCGCTGCCAACCACCCATGACGCAGAGGGTGGGCGCTTATGCACATGTAGGGAGAAGTCAGAGATGAGGTCATCTTTGGAGGCATCCGAGCATCAACATGTTTGTTCAGGCATTTGCCTTAGGCGTAGTTGGCGTGTCATCTTTAAGATGTTGTACACAGAAACAGAATCACTTAGAAAAAAGCACGAAGATAACAATATGGAGAAATATTAGAACAAAAACTTTATTGAATACTCGAATATGAACGGTACATATCTTTGAAAGGAGACCCTTCAAGGGTAGAAACGCCTAAGAAGATTGATGTGCCAAGAATTTGGGACATCTCTTTCATCCATGTCGCATAGCCTATAGGAACCTGGTTGGGTGACTGCGTTGACGATGAAGGGGCCCTCCCAGGGTGAAGATAGCTTAAGCATCCCTTTAGTCTTCTGCTTCTTGCGGAGCACTAGGTCTCCAACCATGAAGAATTCATCATTGACGTTGCGGTTGTAGTATCTTCGCATGCTGTCAAGGTACTTCACTGTCCGAACACATGAAACCAGGTGCTCCTCCTCTAGGCTGTCCAACTCAATGAGCCGGGCTTGGTCGGAGTTTTCTTTGTTGTAGTTCTCCACTCTAGGTGCTTGGAAAGCAATGTAAACTAGTAAAACGGCCTCGGAGCCAAAAATCATGAAGTATGGGGAGACACCAGTGTTGCGACTGGGTTGGGTCCTTAGTCCCTAGACCACAGCTGGCAATTCCTTGAGCCACTTGTCGGGGTGTTTCTACTCATTCATGTAGAGCCTCTTCTTCAATGCATCAAGAATCATGTCGTTGGCGCGTTCAACTTGGCCATTAACCCTAGGGTACGCGACTGAGACATACTTAACTGAGATGCACCTTTCATCGCAGAACTCCTAGAAATTGGCACCAATGAACATGGACCCCAAGTCGGTGATGATGCTATTCAGCAGGCCAAACCAGTGAATGATGTCATCAAGCAGCTCGGATGCCTTCTTCACTATAGCTTGGACCAGGGGTTTGTATTCAATTCACTTGGAGAATTTGTCAATACAGATGTAGATCTAGCGCAAACCTCCCGGTGTGGGCTTGAAGGGCATGATCATATACAGTCCCTAGCATGCGAAGGGCTAAGATGCAAGAATCATTTGTAAGGCCTAGGCCGGGACGTGGATTTGCTTAGCAAAAAACTAACAATTCTCACACCGGTGAACGAATGCCTTAGCATCGGCAACCGCTGAAGGCCAATAGAAACCATCTTGGAAGGCTTTGCCGACCAGTGTTCTAGAGGCTGCGTGATTGCTACAAGTGTCGGCGTGGATCTCCTTGAGTATCTTCTCGCCTTGTTCTACGAAAATGCACTTCTGGAGTAGCTCTCCCTTGGCATTCTTGTGATATAACTTTCCTTCGACAAGTGAGGCGTTCTCTCTATGTGTTGTCACCTGGGACATCTGTAGTGTGAGGTATTTGATGAAAGGTTCTATGGTAGAACCGCCCAATCCAATGCCTTCCAAAAGTGCTCGTCTTCCATTAGACACTAAGCACTCGAAGGAGAACACTAAATTACTCGGTTCCATCGGGCACACCCTAGGGGAGAACCTGAAAATCCACATTTTTACATCAGGATCACAAATGAGAGAATAAAACTTACATCATTTAACCATTTCTTATATCACTTTTAATACAATATCAGAGTATAACATTTATTATTATAACAGCGGAATGTAATCATATTATTAGAGTTATGAACAATTTAATGTAACAGCGGAATATAAACATGTGATCAGAATTACAGCGAAAATGATTATCTATTCATGGTATGATGAAGCATTGATATGTAAACTATGACAACAGATTATAAAACTTTCCTTTATAAAATATTTGGTGAGAGAGTTATAAATAAAAACTATGATCGCAGCGTAAAGAAATCCGCTCTGAGCCCACCAGGAGGAATCCACACACACGAGTCAGCTCTAGCATCCACCTGTCACCTACAACAGGGGGAATAAAACCCTGAGTACTCAATTGTACTCGGCAAGACTTACCCAATAGGAGGAAAGAAAAAACTCTAAGGATATGCAAGGCTATCTGGCTTGTGGGTTTATTGCATCTACAGGAAGCATTACTAAGTGTGCATTCTTATATTTGATTTTTATTAACAGTCGCATTGGTTCATTAACTAACCATTCTATGTGCTACTTTCAAGCAGGTGGTAAGCAGGTGGAACCCATGACAAGAGAGTAACAAGTCTTCCAAGTGCCCATACACAAGTATGTGCTTGGGATAATAAATCTATGACTTGCCTCGATGGCTTATGCAACGATCGGTCCTTAACCGACACAGACAGGGAAAGCAGTGTAACCAAGCTATGTGCCGCGTCCGTGGCGACACAACCTCTTACACCCACCAATACCCAAATCATATCCCTGCCCAGTCACCATTTTTCCTTTCCACCATTTATATTTTCCAAGTGATAATAGTACAGTAATATATTTCCTATCTCTCGCGAGTGACAACCATCACTCAACTTCTACCGTTGTCCTGTAGCATAGCATTCTACACGATCCTATAATACTAGTAAGACTCATAGGATAAAGATAGATATATGCAAGTGGGTTTCATTCAACTCCTTAAAACTTAATGCACAATTATAATTTAAAGTGCAGCAAAATAGGGGTTATGCACCGGGGCTTGCCTGGGTAAGATTTAATCAGAAGTTAGCATTCCATCATGGCAACTGATCTCCAAAAGCACCATTTCTCCAGCAAGTCCCGATGACTCCGTGATCCATCGGTGTCCCTATTATGATATGCAATGCGATACAATGCAAAGACGTAATTAATCAACTGCCACCGTGACTCGTAAAACATGATTTACGTCTCTCAAGTTAACAGGCTAGTTCTAACGACGATCGTACTTAGGCTACATATCCATGTTGTCGAATAAGGCGTTACTTTCCAACAATTGTTTTAGTTATACAAAACCCAAAGTGTTCATTTATTCAGAATAGGGCATCATTATTAATCTAGTAACTAATTATTCTGGAGCTACAAAAATTACAGTGAGTATCTAATATTGCTAGGAGTCTACTGTAAAAAATTCAGATTCAACACTATTACCAATTTATCACAACAATCCCTACAAGTTTATATTTTTACAATATTAAGTACCTTAAATTAATTATATGGCTTCCAAGAATATTATCACACTATATGAACAAAATATACTAACAGGTAGATCATGATTTTAGGAGACTAACAAAATTAGTTTCACCATTTTTAGACACCTACACAATTTATATTGATTTTACAAGTTAAACTAGAAACCTATATTAGGAAAGCGTTTAGAAATAGAAAGGATTGGCAGCCACCAAAATGGCCCACATGGATGCGCGGCCCAGGCGCAGGCAGTAGCCCAGCCAGGCGAGCACGGGACTGGCCTAGACGGCGAGCACGACCCAAGCGACGCTGGCGACCCAGACGGGGCAGGGCACGTAGGCGGGCGCGAGCGGTGGCCCAGCAGCGTGGCGTGGCCCATAGACCAGGCGTGGCCCAGTGGCGCATGGTCGACCCAGACAGGGCACGCGGCGCGTGCGGCCTATAGGGGAGGCCGGCGGCCCAAACAGACAACGAGCGCGGCCCAACCAGCCAGCCCAACTGGCAAGCCCACGGTGCGCTGGCGGTTTTGCAAAAATGACCCTGCGTTTACCTCTATTCAACTCGAGATCCACAGGCACTATTTAAATGAGTCACGTATTTCGCATTGAGAACCTCGTACAAAAATTTACTTGGATTCTTACCCTTCTCTCCCACTCCAAAAACAGAGCACATGCAGAGGAGCTCCGGCTGACGACCAATCCCGGCCGGGAAGGCACGGTGGCGATAGGGGCGGTGTGCAGGGGCAGTGAGGGCACCAGCCGCTCCCGTGGGCGCTGGTGCCATGGCCATGGGCAGCCCAAGATAGCCTGGCCATGCACCCATGCGAGCGACCACCGGACTGCGGCGGCGCAACCCAGCAAGGCCTACCAGAGGACACGCGGGTCAGCGGCGGGCGGCCATGGCACATCGGGGGCTACGCAGCAGACCCGGCTAGCATGTGGTCAATGATGACACGGCCCGTGATGCTTGCGCGAGCGATGGTCGGTGACCAGAAGGCGCATCGGCGGCGCACGTGCGTGGAGGAGGAAGGGGTGCACGGCCAGCGGGGCGTCGGGGCATGGCACGTGAAGAGCCACGGGCGCAAGGATGAGAGAGGCAAGGCAGAGCCATGCATGGCTCGATGAGCGGGAGGAGAGCGGCGGCGCTCCAGTGTGCGTTTCTCTGCGGTGTGTCAGGAAGACACAGCGCTTGAGAGGCAGCGGCCGTGGGGCTTCGCGCGTTGGTGCACGGTGGCCGAGTAGTGAGGAAGGGAGGGACGACGCTGCAGGACCACGGGCGCACGACGGACGGAGTGCGTGTCCGAGCGATGCGGACGTAGACAAGCAGAGGAAGGTCAAGGGAGGTAGAGCGGTGTTGTGCAGTCATGGAGTGGAGTGCAAGTAGTGACCTAGGATCCAGCGTGGGAGGACGGCGTAGACCCGAGGAAGGGCGAGCAGGGGTAGATAACAAAGGCAGACACGACAAGCAACGGAGACAAGGAAGGCAGGCAACCGAGGCAAGGGAACAGAGCGAGTAGTGACTCGATAGTAGCAAGGACGCGAGCAGGGCTGACGAGGAAGCAAGCGCACGTGGGTGGCCGACAAGGCGCACGCCGCGGCAGTACCAGCAAGGGTAATGGCCAAGTGCCAGCACAGACACACACTTGGCTGACGCAGGATAGCAGTGCGTGGACGAGACGATTAGGTCTTGGCAGGACGTGAAGATAGACCACGGCACTACGAAACTCATGGCCAGGGAGATCGTGCACGCGCAGCAATGGCATTGGGCGGCTGATAGTGTCGCAGCGGTGTAGGGACCAGGACGCGACATGAGACAGCAGGAGCACAGCGCAGAACGAGGCAGTGGTCAATAGCAATGCCAGGCGAGTACGTTGCATGCCACGCCAGGAAAAAATAAATGAAGCTGCTCTCTCTCTCTCTCTCGTCAGTTCATACTTATCAAAATAAACCTGTTAGTATATATATATATCATTCTATTTATTAATGGATTTTATTTTATTTATAAAAGTTGCTTTTCATGCTTAATCTAATAGAACAAACCGTTCACTAGCATCATCGTTTGGTATTCCTAAATATCTTTACACATTGAGTAATTTATCTTGGGCGTTTATTTGAGTCCACAAAACTAAGTCACACGGGATTCGCTTATCGCATCAAGTACATTTTAAATAAAAAATTCCATGAAACTCGTTTCGAAAATTTTACTTAGGCCTAAATCACGGTGCTAAATGAGCTCGTAACACCAGGATGTTACAACCAACCCCCATTAAAAAGAATCTCATCCCGAGATTCAAAGTAAGAACCAAAAGAGGGGAAACACTATTACATTACGTAGATCCAGGATTACACGAAAGATTACACGACTTCGGATGCTACACCATACAGGGATCTAGAGATACATGGTTAAGAGCAATCTAATACAACTGAGACTTAGTCCAAAAGTCGAGATAGATGAGGACAATGGAGAAACAATAGGAAGATGATTATCCAAATCATGGTGTATGTCCAACAGATCCAGAAATAGTCGACTGAGAAGTAAAACATCGCGAACCCTAAAATCGAACTATCTAAGGGAAACTTGAACTTCTTCGACAAACCGGATCCTTTCTTCTTCTCAGATTACATCATCACCTCAAACTGACGAACCTAGCTTCACAATGTCGACTGGATTTCGTAACTCTACTCCGAATGTGAGGGAAATGGGGATGAAGAAGAAGAGCAAGGACCAAGGGTATTTTATAGAGGCGAATGGAGGTGGGGCACAACACAACAGAAGTGGAGACGGCATGGATGGAATGCATAGATGATTCATGCTATGGGGATAAACATGGCCACGGTGCACTCCTTGCACAAGCGAGCGGGTGGGAAATAAAGGAGAGGAGATAAGAGGGTGTGCTCAATGAGGGAGGCATGTGGGCGGTCGTGTTCCCAAAAGAAGAAAGAAAGGAGGGTGAAGAGGGAGGGCGGTCCGGTACGGGGGATGAGGCGTGCGGGTCAAGAGCCGACCGGATGCTGGGAAAAGGAGAAACGCATAGTGCACAAAGACCCCGAGTGCGGCACGATGCCACGGCCACACGAGAACGGAGAGCTAAGGGCCCGATACAGACAACGTTCATAGGGCATGCAGCGAAATGACCCAGCATGCATAGCATAGTCAACTAAACATAGGGCTTGGGACATGACATCCACTCAGGCTTTTTCAATTACTCCCGACTATCCACGACTAACCTTTCCTTACTACTCTTCTTTTGCTTTCCCATCCTTGGCCACATCTGTCTTTCATGTAGACTAAGACCATGTCCTACATTCTTTCTCCAAAACCACCTCCTCTTGTTTACTTTAAGAGGACACTTCCGCATCAACCTGTTGTGGATTTCCCGTATGAACACCCGAATATTTCCAAGAAAAAAAATTATAGCAAAAGCGGTATGGTGGTGTAACTTGGCAAACGTACTTAGTTAATAACCTCGATACCAGCGCGTGCCGAGCAGCATCACCATGTGATAGCTGTTCCATAGGGGGCCCTTAGTTTTGTCATGGCACCATAAGCTATTAACCAGGCAACTACTACCAACTTACACGCCATGAAGGCAGTGGGGTCATAGACCACAGAATCAGAGGGGTATTGCAAGAGAAGATTCAAACAACAAGGGTTCCCTTTTACAACAAGGAATTGAAATCCAACGGCGGATTTTTTTAAAGAGATTTAAGTGTTCTACTGGGACATCCACAATTAGCCGATACATTGCCCTATGTCATCCAATCATGGCTGGTCTGCTGGTATCTGAATGTCAACCTCTCTTGTAACCCGCTTAACATCATCCTTGAAAACTTTAAGCACATCTAACAAAACTTAAGGGTAGATGGATGCAATAACACAGTGAAATAAACAAAATGCACATTCCAATGGTCTTATACGGATACATCATACAGGCATCTAGGCTCCCATTCATGGCACATCATTCACCTATGGTCGGATGATCTCAACAACAACGGATGAACAACAATGGCAAGAGTACAATACCAGAGGACAGCAATGAAAGGCACTACTACTATGAGTACAGCATTCCAAGGCAACTAATCTACTTGGGACCATGCATCTTCATTTCTGGGCTCGGCAGATTCTTCTACCGCCCTGGCTATGGATCTGCATCTTCTCATGGCAATGGCTGAGTGAGAGGAACCAAGGGCTCTACTTCTGATACTTCTGAGGGTGGAGGTGCTGGTGGCACTACAACACTGGTTCTCCTTTTAGGCGGGTGGATAGGGAAATGTTTCCAAGATCGAGGCATCCTGCCTTTCAGCAGCCAGCGTCCTCCGCTTGGCCCTGGTGACAAGATAGGCCTCCCACAGCTGATGGACATGCCGATCTTTAGCCTCCTTCAGAGCTTCTAACATGGCAGTCTCTCGGCTCTCAGCAGCTGTAGCACTGGCATGCGCTTCAATGAGCTGCACCTAGAGCATTCGGGTGAAGATCTCAGCTTCCTCCGCTCACCGGAGGCAGATCCTTAGTTCCAAGGCTAGCCGGTCATACTGCTCATCTAGAGCAAGCAGGTACGTGGTCAAGTGGACCACAGTTGGACTATCCTCTTGTGCCTCACGCCTAGTGGCGGAGCGTGCAGCCCAATCAAGGGGGGCCATTTTGCAAGCATGTGTTGAATAAGAAGACACCTTGCAGCAGTCTGAGAGTTTTGTAGGCTGGCAAGAGCTCTGTTGTGGCATGCCAAGTGCAGAGCCATCTGCGGTGAGAGATGTATAGCCACAGAGACACTGCCACTCTGACGAAGAAAAGCAGAAGGGGGAAATGGAGACTGAATGTGGATTGCGTTGTTTGCCATGCCTACGGATGGACTGATTGCTTCCTAGCTGCCATGACTCTGCACTATTATTAAGTCATGGCCTTGTATTTATATTTCTATTCCCTCTGAACAGTATACGAACTTTAGAAAATTTCTAGAACCAAGGGGGGCCATGACCCACTATGGCCCCCACGTAGCTTCGCCGTTGCTCACGCCCTTGCAAGGCCTCCATGTGAGCCCTCTATGCCTGCCGATTCCTGTCCAAAGGTGGAAAGAACCGCATGGGGGTACGGGCAATATGCTCCTCATAGATCTAGCAAAGGTACCACAAGGCTTTGTGGGCCACAACATGGTAGGTGTCGATGAAGCTAAACCCAGTTGCGGTCACACTCCAGGCTTCAGTGAGGTTGGGGAACTCTTCACTCTCCCGATGTAGACGGTAACCTCACATCGCTCAGTGCCACACTCCTCAAACTCACGGCCCTCATACTCGGGACGATCTTTGACTTCGAGCTTTTATAGGGTGGCATGTAGGATTCTGGGAAAACCCTCAATGTTCAGGCAGTAACTACTAACCCAGGCTCCTGCCATTTCTGGCGGTGGTTGTGAGGAAGGTTGAGCGAAAAGCTAGCTCAAAGGAAAAGCTAAGCGAGCTAAAGTGCATTGAGTGGTAGTACCGATGGCTAAGTCAGGCTCTACTTATAAAGGCAGAGCGTTCAGTGGTCCTGGCGCGGTCCACTAGTGTTCCAGCACGGGGTCGCTACGAATGAATCGACCAAATTTTTCGTGCGTTCGAGGCAAACAAGGTCTGAGGCCATTACTGACTGGTACGACTGTAGGGTAGATGTCCGACAAGAGCGCAGAAAAGAGTACAGGGAAAACATGAGTCACGACAGGCGTGAACCATGGGCGAACACGGAGCATGAAGCCACAGTGCAGACCTAACTCTGGAACAAGAATGAGTCAGTCGTGCACAATACAACACGCGTGACACCTATGGATGGCGTATCTGCCAGCAATACGACACTATAATGCACAAATAGGATATGTATGAATGCACGTCCTATATGTCTTTTCACTGTTGCCAACATATAGGGCAGCCATTCTCAAATTTTTGGCACATCGTTCTCTCCTTGTAGCTAGTCGATACTATCGGACTATGCTTGGGGTTAGTGTACCTACAGAAAACTTGATTAAGCCTACCTAAGTCAGCTAAGTGTCGTCTATCTTGGATACAAAACCATAGTAATAGGGCTACTTATATAACTTCACATACAAACGTCCTAACTTTTTAAAAAGAATTTGTTGTCAAATTTTAGTTTAGAAATGGTTTTCGGAGCCTTATTTCCTTATTTGTGCTCTGATACAACTTGTGGCAGAACCGCCTAATCCATTGCCTCCCAGGAGTGCTCGTCTTCCACTAAACACTAAGCACTCAAAGGAGAACACTAAATTACTCAATTTCACCGGGCACACCCCAGGGGAGAACCCAAAAATCCACATTTTTACATCAGGATCACAAATGAGAGAATAAAGCTTACATCATTTAACCATTTCTTACATCACTTTTAATACAATATCAGAGTATAACATTTATTATTATAACAGCAGAATGTAATCATATTATCAGAGTTATGAACAATTTAATGTGACAGCGGAATATAAACATGTGATCAGAATTACAGCGGAAATGATTATCTATTCATGGCATGATGAAGCATTGATATGTAAACTATGACAATAGATTATAAAACTTTCCTTTATAAAACATTTGGTGAGAGAGTTATAAATAAAAACTATGATCGCAGCATAAGGAAATCCACTCTGAGCCCACCAGGAGGAATCCACACACACTTTGACAGCTCATCGGCTGCTTGGTTGTCAGCCCGGACCACATGGTGGTACTCAATGTCGTAGAACTTGTCTTCTAATTTTCTTATCATGGCGCAGTAAGCGTCCATCTTCTAATTGGTGCAATTCTAATTCTTATTGAGCTGATTGATAATGAGTGTAGAGTCATCGTACACCTAGAGGCATTTAACACCAAGCTCGACAGCTATACGAAGACCGTGAAGTGCCGCCTCGTATTCAACGGTATTATTGGATGCTTAGAAGTGTAGGCAAAGGACATAGCGAAGCTTATCCCCTAATGGCGAGATGAAATATACACCTGCCCTGGCATCATCGAGGTTGAGGGACCCATCGAAGTACATGGTCTAGTGCTCGGGGTCGTCGACCTGGATAGGAGTCTGCATATCTATCCACTCGGCGATGAAGTCGGCGAGCACCTATGACTTGATCATGTGGTGAGGCCTAAAATCGATGGTATAGGTGCCGAGCTCGACCGCCCATTTAATGATGCGGCCGCTAGCTTCCTTGTTGCGGAGGATGTCGCCAAGTGGGTACTCGGTGACTACCGCTATGTGGTAGGCATCAAAATAGTGACGGAGCTTCTGGGATGTGATTAGGATGGCGTACAACAGCTTCTAGACCTAGGGGTAGCGAGTCTTAGACTCATTTAGGACCTCATTGGTGAACTAGACTAGGCGTTGGACTTTGTATGCATGTTTAGCCTCTTCTCGTTCACAACGATGGCGGTGCTAACTACCCGGTTGGTCGCTGCGATGTAGATTAGTAGGGTTTCATCCTTTTGGGGGGCGGTCATGATCGGAGGGGTGGTGAGGAACCTCTTGAGCTCGGTGAATGCCTTGTCAGCGTCCTCTGACCAGACAAATTTCTCTTGAACCTTGAGTAGCTTGAAGAAGGGGAGTCCCTTTTTGCCTAGATAGGATATGAAACAACTTAAAGCCGCCATGCACCCCGTTAGCTTCTGGACATCCTTGACACAGGTCGGTGGCTTCATGTTGGTCACTTCTGCTATCTTCTTTGGGTTGGCTACGATGCCACGGTGACTGACGAAGTTGCCTAGCAGGATACCGGATAGAACGCCAAAAATGCACTTAGTTTGATTCAGCTTCCATTGGTACACTTCTAGGGATTTGAAAACTTTGGTGAGGTCGGCGATGAGGGTGTCGGCAGTCGTAGACTTAACCACCACATCATCGATGTAAGCCTCGATGTTCTTCTCAATCTGGTCCTTGAGGCAGCATTGGATGGCTCTTTGATAAGTCGCACCCATGTTCTTGGGCCCGAAGGACATGGTCGTGTAGCAGTAGGTGCCGAAGGGCATAATGAATGACATCTTGATCTGGTCTTCTTCCTTGATCATGATCTGATGATAACCAGAGTAGCAATCTAAAAAGCACATGAGCTCACAACTAGCTATAGAATCTATGACCTCATCAATACGAGGTAAGTCAAAGGGGTCTTTAGGGCAGTGTTTGTTGAGATCGGTGTAATCAACACACTTTCTCCATTCTTTATTCTTTTTCTTACAAGAACTAGGTTGGCTAACCACTCCAGATGAAACACCTCTTTGATAAATCTGGTAGCTAAGAGCTGGGTTATTTCTACCCTAATGGCCTCCTTTTTGTCCTGTGCGAATCATCGAAGCTTCTGCTTGATCGGCTTGGCGGTCGTCGAGACATTTAAGGAGTGCTCGATCAGCTCCCGAGGCACACCAGGCATGTCCATCGGTTTCCATGCGAACACGTCAACAAGCTCCCTTAGGAAGCTGACAAGCGTGTCTTTCTATTTGGGATCGAGGTCGGCCCTAATCCGAGCAGTCTTAGACTGGTCACCGGGGATGAGGACCACTTCCTTCACCTCCTTGGACTTGGTTGATGCTCGGGCAGCCTCCATGGTTGGGATCTCCAGGTCCTGTAGGGAAATCTGCTGTGAAGACGCGAGGCAGTCCTACATGCAGATGGAGATGTCAGTAGCCTCAGTGAGCGCAAAGCTTTCCTTCTCATAGGAGTAGGCGTCGTTGAGGTTGGCGCACAGGGAGAGGACCCCCTGCTCCGTCGGCATCTTCAACACTAGGTACGTGTAGTGCGGCACGGCCATAAACTTGGTGAGAGCTGGTTGGCCAAGGATGGCTTGGTATGCCATGTTGAAGTCAGCAACTAGGAAGTTGATGTAGTCGACATGGAAGTGCTTGGCGGTGCTGAATTGTACCAGCAGTGTAATCTGTCCTAGAGGCAAGGACGCTTTTCTAGGAACGATCCCCAGAACAGAGAGTCCATGGGGGTAAGGTCTTCTTTCTTGATCCCTAGCTCCTCTAGGGACCCAGTGAATAGGATGTTGAGGGCGCTCCCTCCGTTGATGAGGACCTTCTGGAAGCGCACATCCTTGATGATGGGATCCAGGATGAGTGGGAAACGCCCTGGGTATGGGGTATCCGACCACTGGTCGCCCCTAGAGAAGGTGATCGGGTGCTCCAACTAGTAGAGGTACTTGGGATCAGCAATGGGGCCATCATATGTAGTGATCGACATGACACGTCAGGCTACAAGCTTCTACTCCTACTTGTCTTTAGAGATAGCTCTCCCACCAAAGATGGTGGCGATGGTCTTGCTGAGTTCCTAGTAGGTTGAGCCCTTGTTCTTGCCTCATTCTCCGCCTTGACCGTTTTCAGTCTCATTGTCGTCATGCCGTGGCTTCTTTGATGATTCACCATCGAGCGCTATTTTTAGGCCTCTACACTCTCGCATGGTGTGCTTGGCATCCTTGTGGATGGGGCATGGGCCATCTAGTAGCTTGCCAAAATCAGCGTCGTAGGTGCGCTTGGCACGGGTGTTGATGGTGTTGATGGAGTTATCAGGCCAACGATGGTGGCCTTGTCTGCCTCTCGAGCTATCTAGGTGGTCGTCATGCCAGGGATCACGGTCATCTTGGTGGCAGTCGCGGTCGTCACGACGGTCTTGGTCATCGCGGTGGCGGTCGCGGTCAACGTAGCGCCTAACTTCACGACAGTCATCGTCGTGGCATTGGTGGTGAGTGGAGCGGGCAGCCCATTCGGCTTCTTCGGCATCGGCATAACTATTTGTTGTTTGTAATAGTTCACCGATGGTTGTGGGCCTCTTGCGGTACAGCTTGCCACGGAGTTGCTCATGCCGGAGCCCTTTGGTGAAAGCGGCGATGGCCTCGGCGTCAGTGATATTGGGAACATAATTTCTTATCTCCAAGAAGCACCTGATGAAGTCATGCATGGACTCCCCGGAGGATTGATGAAGCTTCTCTAGGTCATACTTGGTGTCGGGCTGCTCGCACGTAGCCATGGAATTGTCAGTGAAGACTTTCTTGAGGTCATCCCAAGATCGGATAGAATTCTACCATAGACTGAGGAGCCAATTGCTCGCAGATTGGTTAAGCATGATGGGTAGATAGTTTGCCATGATGTCTTCATCTCCACCTATGGCTCTCATGGCGATCTCATATAGAGTTAGCCACTAAGCGGGGTTAGCCTTTCCATCATAGGTGTTAACACCAAGAACCTTGAAACTCACAGGCCACCGGACGGCTCAGAGCCTTTCCATGAAGGGGCGAAGTCCTGATGTGCCGGCTAGAAGTGGCGCATGACGGGCAACAAATCCCACATGTTCAGCGTTGAATTGCCGACGACGCTCCATCTCTGCTTCGTAGTGTGCGGACTTGCTATTTTCGATGCAGCCGCGGACATCTGCGTCGGCATTGATGTGGTCACATAGGTCACGAGAGAGGGGTTGAATGAGCTTCATAGTTGCCTCTGGATCCTCTATAGAGGTAGGGACCTCCAGCCTGAGGTCAAGGGCCCTCGGTGCCGTGATGCCGGCCTCCTCCGTCATAGTGGGAGCGATGACTATGGGCTGATGCGGTGGAATAAGATGGGGCATCGTTCTGGAACTCGTTGACTTGGACTTGCGCTGCTATGATACAGTGGCGGACCCAGCCGAAAATATGAGCCAGGGCGGATCGCTATGTACAGGTACAAAACTTAACCGATATACCGGTCTAAGTGTCTAACTATGTATGTATATCATATCTATATTGTAATGTCACATAACAATCATGTTCTAATATATAATTCAACAAACAAAAGGTACATAAGAAGTTCGAACATGATTACCTTTCACATGAAGAGCACATAAGGAGAATTTTTGTTCCATAGTACGTCCAGATAATTTACCATACAAGAAATGATCAAAAGAAAAAGCATAAACAACCTGCAATTAAAATAAATTTAGTAATGAGTAAGTGACAAGTGAGGGAATATGTAAAAAAGTGTCAAACATTGTAGGAAAACATACCCATCCTATAACTCTAAGAACATCGAGGCCGCTTTGGAGGTAAACTCATCTTCCGATCTTTCATGGATTGAAATGTCATCTTAATTTTCTCAGGATCAAGTTATCTAAAAATCTCCTTCTCAATGTAGCACAAAGTCAAGTCCTTAAGCCACTCATCATTCATTTTATTTCGCAAATCAGTCTTGATTATATTCATAGCTGAGAAAGCTCTTTCAACCGATGCCGTTGCCACTGGAAGAAGCAATGCTAGCTCAATGATGTGATAGACTAATGGAAAACCAAGGTGTGCCTTACTTTGAACCAACTTTATGGCCAAACTTGCAAAATCATGACAAGCTCTGAAATCATCAACTCTTCGCACATGTAAAATGAATGTCTCAAGTTCATCTCTTATATTAGAACGATCAACAATTGAAAAATCTTGATCATAGACCTCCGTTATGCGAGCAATCTTCTCCAAATCAAACATAGAGAATGAATCTCTTGGATCAAGACAAGAGAAGCAAATAAGTAACTCTGATGATACCTCATTGAAGCGATGATCCATCTCTGTGAGAATAGCATCAAGTGCAGCCAAGAAAGTGTCAACACGATAATGATGTTCTTTAGTTATTAAGTCATCATCAAGCCTTGATCGACCCCATCTTGGTCTACGCTCACTGAAATCTGGAAACTTTATCTTTTTTGCAACACAAAAGGCTTTCACTTCTTCAAATAATGGCTCCCAACCTTCATTTCTCAAGTTTACCAAACGTGTTTTGACGTCAACAAGCAATGACATGGCCTGAATTATATTCTGATCCTTCTTTTGTAGTAAGAGAGATAACTCATTAGTAATACGAAGCACTTTCAACATTAACTTCATATTCAAAACAAAGGCAAAGCTCTCCATTTTTTTCAACAAACCGGCTGCTCTACCAGGATTGCGTTCATCTCCATGAACCATAGACAATACCCTCGACACAGAATCCCACATGTTCTCAATACGGAGTAATGTGGTGAAATGAGAACCCCATCTTGTATCACCGGGTCTAACCAAGCTAGTTCGTTGATGCTTCCCTTTCCCAGAAAAATCTCTCCACCATCCAATTTCTCTAAAATTGTATTACGATGTTCAGCAATCAAGATATCTTTCCTTCGACAAGATGAACTAGCACTAGTCACAATCAAACTCACATAGTTGAAGAAATCAGAGAATGATGAACAGCAAGTGGAAACAGCAACAATTACTAGCTGCAATTGATGAGCAAAGCAATGCACATAGAAAGCATGTGGGTTTTCATCACGAATTTGTTTTTGCAAACCGTTGAATTCACCTCTCATATTAGAAGCCCCATCATATCCTTGCCCTCGAAGTCTATAAATGGATAAACCATATTCAGCAAGAACATCGAGCAATGACTTCTTCAATGAGAGAGATGTTGTGTCCTCCACATGTTTAAGACCCAAAAATCTTTCCACTACCATTCCTTTGTCATTGACAAACCTGCAGACCAATAGACACAATTAAATTAAATAGTTTCTAATAATTATTATCATTTACAAATCAGCAATTAAATAGTAACCAACCTCACAATCACAGCCATTTGCTCCGCTATTGAGATGTCACAAGATTCATCAATTAGAACTGAAAAAAGTTTATTGCCAATCTCTTTCTTTATGACTTCCTTTATCTCCCTTGCAAAACTCGCACAAAGGTCCTTCTGAATCTTGTGAGAAAGCATTTGGGCATTTAATGGACATAACTCCTCAAATGCAAGTCGTACCTCCCCAATCCTTTTTTTGTGCCACTCAATCATCTCTAAGAAATTCCCCCTATTTAAGGAAGAGGGAGATTCATCGTGGCCTCGAAATGAATGAGCTTGTGAAATAAGATAACTTGCAACATCTAAAGAAACCGTCACACGTGTTTCATATTTCTTTTCTGCATCAACACTGTAAGCCTCAATTTTATGTGAGACGCTTGCCCTCCGATTCCGAAAATCTTCACAAGCTGTCCTTGCTCTACTGTGGTAGCTTGTCGGGCCACCAACATGCTGAGGAAATCCATTATTTGCATTTTTTCAATTTCTATACCCCTCTTTACTGAATGCATCATGACCAAAATGTGTTTCTAAGGGCTTTTGCTTAAAAAGAAAGCAATAGAAGCAAAATGCTGCATCTTTAGCCACACTATATTCCAACCAATCATACTGTTGTAACCAATTCTTTAGAAACACCCTCTTATCATTTGGCTTCTTAGGAAAATTATGGCCATAAGGTTTGGTTGGGCCCTTCACCAAATAAGCCATCCTAACATCATCTCTAATGTCTGGATGGAATTGATCAATTGCTACACGAAGGCTCGGATCAGAAACAAGATGAACATCCGGGTTGAAAACCTTAATACCTTCAACATCTTGCTCATGTGACGACGGTTCTTCTTGATGTTCAACACCTTGTATTGTTTCTACTGGATGTGGCTCTGAATCTCATAGCTCTTCTTGTTCTTCAGATTCAGGAACAACAACATTACCGCTTTCACGAGTACTTGGTTCCGAGTTGCTTCCACTTGCGGAATTTGTACTAGGAAAAAAGCTTTTCAAATCTGCAAAACCAATTAACCATTGAATTGATTTCACCAGTCAGAGACCAATCTCTATCTATTTAATTGACTAACAATTTGCAATGGATAATGGATTAATAGCAGTACCTATTTTCTTATACCACTTCTGGCTCAATGGAGTTGGAGCTGCCAGCCTCCTCGCCATGCTAGACGCATCGCCGGCTCCGGCTTCATTTCTTCCCCCAATGGCTTCATCTCCTCTCCCATCCATGATCCAACTTCAGCTGCCTATTGGGCCTGGGCAGCCGGCGTATGGGCTAGGGATGGGAAGCCGGGGAGGGGAGGCAGCGAGCACGGCCTAGAGCACCACCGCCACGTCACGCCGCTGCCAGTTGGAGTGCCGCCGCCGAGCTCCCTAGCTGCGAGCCTGTGATGCGAGCGAATGCGCGTGTGCCCCTACCCCTGGCTTGCCTTGTGCCTAGCCCTATTGGTCCAGAAAGGCAAAAAATGGGCCATTGAAGACTGGGGTGGGGATGAGCCTTGTTTGCCAGATGGCCCAGCAGGGCTGCACCTTCTTCAACCTCACGCACCTAGTGGCTGCGCTCGCTGACTCGCTTGATGGACACCATCGCCGGTCGAAGAACTGAGGTGTAGTAGTGGTACTCGCCGGAGAGGACCTAGGGCGGCCGCCCAAGCTCGCCCTATAGGTTGGTCCGCCTCTGCTATGATATGTGCTCGAACCTTCTCGACCTCTGGAGTCTGATGGAGTTTGTCAAGCTCGTTGAAAGCGACGGCTAGATTGGCGCTTGGAGTCTGGTAGACAGGCTAGTCGCCCACCATGTCAAATGCCTCCTCATGACTATGTTGATGGCGGAGCGGGCCACGACCATCCTCGTTGGCCTCTTGGGCTGCTTCTGCATCTCGACGACGTTGGCGATCGGCGTTCTTCGCTAGATGAGCTTCGCGCTCTTCATCGGTTTTGCCATCCTTGGTGACGCTGTCGTGGCTGACATGGAAAATCATGCCCCCAAACCCTAGAAGGAAAGTAGGGCAACTTGATACGATCTTGGTTGAGCCCTTGGAATAATCGTTGGGGCTCTCATTCAGGACATTGTGGAGAGACTCGGTCGGAAGAGAGGGATCATCCGAGAGCTGGCGAATAGCCACCATGTTGACCACGGCGCGTGGGCTGACCAGAGTCAGTCGGGTCGATCATGTAGAGGTCGGTGATGTGGTCGTGCTCGATGTGGTCGACGAAGAGGTGGTGGATGGTGTTCTAGTACGCAGATCCCGCACCCTCTAGCCCAAAGGGATAGGGCTTCGGTGGGTCCTCCATTGGGGCCTCGTAGTTAGCTAAACATAGGCCGGTAGCGGGAAGTGGTCGACACCGCACCATGCGCCCCTCTGGAGCAGCCATGACCACCAGATCGGAATTTGGCCGCCTTGAACGATGTGGCCGAGCAGGTCGCTCGGTTGCAGCGGCTTGGTGATCTTGGAGTATGGAAAATTCATCGCTCGCACTAGATTGATCTAAGACCGAATCCATGAGGAGCTGACATTCCACTAAGCAGTCTATGACCCAATCAATGGATGAGATCAGATTATCATTACTGATGGATCTCCTAACCCAGGGCAGGGCACCGGGATCGGAGATGTCATTGTAGGTGTTGGCGCGATCGGCATAGGGTGATCCTGCACCGCCTCCACGATCTCCCCGTTGCCGTCGGGGCTGATGACCCAAGTCATGGATCTGACTGTGAAGATCTGGCCTAGCTTGGGAAAGGCCATGGAGCTTGGGAAGGTGATCATCCGGTACGCCATGTATTCAGCACGCACACCCCCTACCTGGTGTGTCATTGTCGATGAAATACATCCGGCAGTCTACCGAGGGGTATACCCACGGTAGTAGATGAATCGGTGGAGGTGCGCGTGAGGGAACCGGCTGGTGGCACAGAACGTAAGAGACAACAATTAGACAGGTTTATGCCGTCAGCTTGACGTAATACCCTACATCCTGTGTCTTTGTGGATTGTATTATGAGAGATGAGATAAAAATGAGGGGGTCCCTACCCGCCTTATATAGCTCGGGGGGTAGGGTTACAGATCGGTTGTTTCTATCCTGATCGGTTTCACAAGATAGGAAGTTACATATATCATAGGATCTGGCATATCCGAACAGGTTTTCTAGATCACCGAAGATCTTCACGCAGTCTTGTGAGGCATGCCGACATGTGTCGTGCCTCGCACGACGTCATCCCGTAGGCTGGGCCTCCACTAGTGGCGTGGCCCATGCGCAGTCTTATGGGCTAGATCTCTCCTAGCGACTCGGCCCATGTACAGTCCTGCTGGTATCGAGGGTTATACCCCCACAATCGCCTTGAAACCACTCCAAACTAGGACAAGGAGCTAATTTAATGGTTTTGAGAGTTCAGAAGGTAAGATGTTTTGTTTTAAAGTTCGAGAAGAAAAATCAAATTATTAGAGTGATAGTTGAGGAGGTTGAATAGACTTTTTCGTTCTTTCCGACATTAGTGCATAATAACCAGTAAATATGCATATGTGCGTTGCAATGGGAGGAATGAAAATTATCAAATGTCCATGAAAAAAGAAATGGGAAGTGCTATGTATCTATTTTTTCTCTTTCTTTGTTGAGAGCTACATGTGTTGGTCAAACTTTCTAAAGTTGACTAGATTTATAGAAAATATCAGCAACATATTACGAAAATAGATTAAACGATCTATCTAATGATACTAACTATATACTATGAATAATAACATTTTTTATATATTTGGTCAAAGTTACGAGAACAACATTTGTTTTATGACGAAAATGGAGTATAATTTATCGCGAGCCACCTAGACACGTGTATGTATAGTCACGACATGCACGGATTTGGGGCAGTTTTCTAATAAAAAGAATATTATGGATGACGATTAGTTACGCAATTTTTTTTGCCGCGAGTTCCATCAGCTTTTGCTTTTTTTTTTTAACTCCGTATATATTACAATCTATTGGATGCCCACTAGTGGCGATCTGGGGTTTTCACGCTTATCATACCCATTTGGAAGCATAAGAACCTTTTTTTCCCCGAATAAAGCACTGGAACTCTCTAGGTGAACAAATTGAAGTGCCTATGTATCGTTTATGCTTTTCATAAATCTCTTATCACACCCCATTTGGAAGTGTAGGGGCTTTTGGTGGAGAAATGCCTTGCATTGTGGCCACAAACTGCCAACATCATTGGAAGGGCCGGTAAGATATTTGTCCTCACCGGTCACCACTCAGGCAGTCACCAGTGATGGTTGCTGTCTGTGTCAGACAGTGTCACACATACTCCGTACGTATATAAAAAACACAGAATCAGCTCACTGAATCCCAAGAAGTACAACTTTAAATCGACAGCAATTTGGCCTGTTCAGGGCTGGTTTAGTTGACGAAATTTTTGACGAGACGGTACTATAACATTTTTGTTGTTATTTGATAATTAGTGTTCAATCATAGTCTAATTAGATTTAAAAGATTCGTCTCGTGAATTTCATCTAAACTGTATAATTAGTTTTATTTTTTATTTATATTTAATGCTTCATGCATGCGTCCAAAGATTCGATGTATCTTGAAAAAATTTAGGAACTAAACACTACCTTAGTTCCAAAAATTTTCACCCAAAGTGTCACATCGAATCTTGTGGCACATGCATGAAGTACTAAATGTAGACGAAAAAAAACTAATTGCACAGTTGGGTGAAAAATCGCGAGACGAAACTTTCGAACCTAATTAGTCCATAATTAGACACTAATTGCTAAATACAAACGAACATACTACAGTAGCCAAAACCAAAAAATTTCGTCATCTAAGCGCGGCCTAATCCGATGCTCAGCATGTTCGCTCCGGTCTGATCAGGTCAACAGTATTTTTCTCTCACAATAAATCAGCATCGATCAGATTTATCAGTCTAGAAAACAACCAGCGAACGGTCCACTGTAGAGATATTTGTACACGAAAGCAAAGGACAGTAGCAGTAACTGGAAAGTATATTGCTAATTGGGTTTTGGTAGCTACCGACGAGTGGCTCACAACTTGCTTGTTGTTGGAGTACTTCCTGTTCTGTTCTTCAGGTACACCGTACACGGGAAACCCGGCCCATCTGTAGCACAGGTCATTCGGTGCATAATTTGGTTGGTGCCTCCAGACTCAGAGCATAGCCAGCTGATTAAAAATGATTGGCCCTCACAACTAATCACATGACATGTAATCATGGCTCAAGGCTCTCTCTTGGATTATGTAATGATCAAACAGTGCCAGATTGCCATCCTTACAGATCTGATTACATTGATCAAATCGCATCGTTATTTTTTTAGTTCTGACAGATATCTTATCTTATATAAATAGATTACTGTAGCAATGAACTCTACTGTGCTATGCAAGTAATCAGAGTTTATTTCACAACAACAAGTAGCAGTACGGAGTATATAAATAAAAGCAGCTGCAGCAGGCAGCAGCAGCATGTGTGTTGGACTGTTGGGTTTGGGTGTGGCTGGCGCATCAGCGTCAAGGACGGATGGCCGCACGAGTCAGGCTCACCACCATCGCCATCCAAGCGACTAGCGAGCGACTATTTTGTTCGCTACCGTTTTGCCCCTCTGGCGCTGGCGCCTTATCTGCCATAAACAGCCGACACTTTATTTTTTCTGGATAATTAATTCTGTGTCCAGTAGTACTCCCTCCGTCCATCCCACAAAACACGTAATCCTTCTGTTTAAATCTTTCCTCAAAATTCATGTAATCATAGAGTTTAGGATATATATTTTTTCCAGATGGACTCCACTAATAAAAAACATTGCACCTTTGAAAAATCAACGCATCCCATGTTATACTTTAATGGAACATTCTAGATTGATGTTGAGTTCTAGTACATGAGAAGAAAGACGTTGGAGAGGCATATGTGTAATTTCACATTTTCACTAAACTTGCGTTGAAAAGTGAGATTTTAATGTTTTGTGGGACAGATGGAGTAGTATTGTTTATTCATGCGTTTCTAGTTTGCTCTCTGTATTTTTTGTGAGACCCCGTTATAGAACCAGACGCTCACATACACGGGCGCATACTCACCTATGAACACATGCACGTACACCCTACCTCTATGAGCACCTCTGAATTGTTGCTCAAAATTTCAAGAGCTTCCAAAGTTAAGTCCACACGCACCGATCTTACAACATCATTGAAAACCTAAGAATTTGTAATATCATTGTGACGAAGGATGTCATAATTAGGAGATTTTACTAAGAAAATCTCTAGTAGTATGAGCTAGCAGTGACTCTAAGCTGATAAATATAGAGAAGAGAAAGACACAAGCAAATAGTCTTAATCATCGTGTTTTGAGAAAGAAATACGTCTTAAAATATGTGCGACTGTCTCTTGAGTCTATGCTAGTCATTGGCTCCACATTTCAAAGTATTGTATCTTACATTTTTAGAGTTTAGAAAGACAATGAGATGCATAAAGCCTTGCCGTAGCAATCTAACCTAATTAAAGAGTGTCACAGGAGATAATTATCTTGTAACAACGCTTTGAGCAACGGCAGCGCCCGGACGTCCGATCGGATATCCATCCGTCGGACGGTACTATGGCCCGGGCCGATTCGTTTCCCCCGCGCGCGCCTGGACTCCGTGCCCGTGCCAGCAAGCCCCTGCCCCGCACCTTCTTTTCGCACGCCCACGCTGGGGCTCGCGCTGCAGGGTCCGCTCGCGCCTCCTTCTACTTCCCACACGCATCCTGTGTGCAATACCCGATCTATATTTGAATCATCCAGATGTAACACTTGCAACATACGTTTGAAGACAGATGAAACACTTGAAATATGCGTTTGAAATAGTTGCAAAAACATTTGAAAACCATTGCAAATATACACAACATCCAGATAAAAACTTGCAACCTATGCGTGGAACATATGCAACATCCATTAAACACACTTGCAACATACGTCTGAAAAAACAGATGAAACCTTGAGAATAGACGCTTGCAACATACGTGTACAACCATTACAATATAGGCAACATAACGATGTACTTTTGCAACATCCGTATGAAACACTTGCAATACACATCTAAAACATCTAAAAATTTTGAAATGTACACTTGCAACATGCATCATATCCGGGTACGGTCTCCTTCGCCGTCTACATTGGTGCGCCGCAGCCGTAAAAGGAGGCGAGAACGGAGGGCTTCCGCACCGGGGCCCGACGCTTCTTCTTGCGCTGGTGGCGCCGGTCGGTGTTGCCAGGCGAGGCGGACGCGCGGAGCAGGAGCAGGAGGAGCGAGGCGAGCGACGGAGTAGGAGCCGGCGGCAGGAGCAACGGAAGGGACGGACGCAGGAGGTCTATTGGGCTAGTCTGTAGGCCTAGGAAGAGACCTCCGAATGGGACAGACACCCTGCACATAGCACTTCCGTTTGAGAAAAGTGTGGATGCCATCTTTCCGAGAATTTCTATACTCCTATCCAAATTTGATAATAGATATCATCTTTATTAGCTATAAAACCTTTGCTGGTGTCGTATCGTTCATATCTTGGCTTGACTGTGACATTCGGTCTAGTTTAGAATAAGGCCCATAGATGCCCATGTGTATATTATTGAGATATTATAGAGGGTTTAGTCCCACCTTGATTGTTTAGGGTGAGCTAGACCAACATATACGAGTTCTAGAATCCATCCCACCATTTTGAGTTAATCTTTTTATGCGAAGCAAGAACGAAAGCGTAAGTAAGCTAAGTGAGTTCATCTCCAACCAACTTCTCGTACCGGATTATTAATTAATCTCCTATTACACACATAATTCACTATTATTATAGGTCTTGTAATTCATGGTAATTGTTTTTTAAGCTGAGTGAGTTCATCTCCAATCAACTTCTCGTACCGGATTATTCACATAATTCATTATAGGTCTTGTAATTTATTTGATATAACATATGTATGATTGGTAGTCCTTTCTTAACTTCACAACAAGGATACACAATAACTGTTTTTAAGCTGAGTTTTCATATGACCGTACATAGATAATGCATGGACATATTTAAGACTCCTTCCATTCTAAACGGTAAGACGTTTTGGTTTTCTACGTACATTGTTTTTGTTATGCATTTGACATATACACTGTATCTAAGTGCATAACAAAAGCTATGAATTTAGAAAAACCAAAATGTTTTATAATTTAGAATAGAACTAGTAATAATTAATATAATCAAAATAAATTACTCAGCTGCGTGGAAAGAATAATAAAAGGAGACATGTCACATGGATTGTGCTGTGAATATACAATTATTTATGCTCCAACAAAATACCCATAAAATTGTGGAAGTAGAAAATTTCCCTGCTAAAAAATACTACTCCCTCCATTTCAAATTATAAAGCTTTTTGATTTTTTTGGTTTATCCATTCTACTATATCTAGATATATAACAAAATTAATATATGAAAAAATCAAAGTGAATCATAATTCGGAACGGAGCGAGTATATACGAAGTCACTTACAGCTTTTGCTGAAAATATGGACCTGGTTTAGATTGTGGTTAGGAATCAGTATTTGGCACTGTAGCACTTTCGTTTGTATTTGACAATTATTGTCCAATCATGGTCTAATTAGGCTCAAAAGATTCGTCTCGTAATTTACAATTAAACTGTGTAATTAGTTATTTTTTATCTATATTTAATACTCTATATATGTGTTCAAAGATTTGATGTAACGAAAAGAAAGTGAAAAAACTTGCAATCTAAACAAGGCCATGGTTGGGGCTGCTAGCGGTGGGGAAGAAAGAGGCTGACATCCTGATTCCTGAAGCCACGGGAACCAGAACGAGGAACCAAAACGAAACAGCGCCAGCAGGGGGCGGCGATATAGGCATATAGCTAGGGAGTAGTTCACTTCCCCCTCCCTCTCTCCTCCCCTCCTACGCCAGCTCCTCCCCGTCGCGTCGCCCCTCCTACCGTCCTACGTCTCCCTCCTGTCCCCGCTTCCGCTTCCTCCCCGCTGAGCGGAAGCGCGCAAGCAATCGCTGCCTTTTCTTGGCGTGCGCAGCTCCTGGTCGGCAGCCCCCCGCGGGATCTCGCTCGCTGGCCTGGCCGCGCGACATTGAGGCGGGGCGCCTGGAGCTCGGAGCCACCGCACTTGGTGTTGGTGCCTTGGAGTCGGTCGGGTGTCTCGTTCCTGATTTGATCTGCAGCTGCGGCGGCGGCGGCCGACATGGCGGCATCGGGAGGGCTCGAGCAGTGGCAGAAGGACGGGTTCTTCCAGGCGGCCGAGGAGGTGCAGGAGTCGGCGGACTTGTGAGTGCCTTCGTCATCTTGGCTTCGATTCGTTGCGCCCGGGGCTACAAAAGTTTGAACTTTATATATGCAAAAAATGTCTACCGCTTGGCGATTGTTTTTGCCGTGAATTGTGACTGTCCTTGTCCTTTTTTTTGGAAGGTTGGGTTTCTGTTCCTTGACTGCTTTGTGGATTATTGATGTACTGTGTTTAAGATGGGATTCCGATCTGACCCGTGCTTGTTTGCGGTCCTTGCGGACTCCAGAACTCTAGACTCTTGAATTTTCTACTAATTTTATTAGTAATTACTGGGCTAGGTTGTCGATTGGGGTAAGATGAGATTTGGATGCTTCTTTGCGGCGCTCTGATTGGTGAACAGCTGGCTCTACCTATTTTGTCCGTTCTTTCCGTTCTGTTCAGATTGTGATGTCGTAAAAACTGGTTCTTTGGTGGCATCTCATATCTTATTTTGTTGATTTATGTTTTTGTTTTGTATTGTATGGCTGGGGCAATTAATGCTCTATTCTAATAAAGTAGAATACAACTTTGCTTCAGTTGACAATTCTATTTGTTAATTTCGCCATGTAATGCTGCTTGGGTTGTGACAATTAATAATAACTCATGTTGAAACAGACATTTACAATTGCAAGTAGTCAAATGCATTCAGGAACATATATTCTAATGCAATTTTCCTCGAATTTGACAATTTCTCCATGCAGGATGGAATCTGTCTATAGAACTTGGATGCGTGAGCGATGTAATGGTTCTAGCTCAGAGGAGGTAGACGATTTGCAAAGGGAGCTTCAGACAGCTTTAGGGACTGCAAAATGGCAGGCATGCTTTTACATAAACCTTTATATACTAGTAGCTGACTTGTGGTCTTGTTAATTACTGCTAGTGATTGTCTGTGCAGTTGGAACAGTTTGAGAGGGCTGTAAGTTCAAGCAACGATAAGTATTCACTGGAAGAGGGTACAGTGGCAAGGCGTCGGCATTTTGTTGTAGCCATTGAGGATCAAATTTCTCGTGTAGAGAAAGACATAAACGGTTCTTTAATGGACAATGGCAGGCAAGGGCTCAATTGGGTGAAGTTAGATGATGAGGAGCGAGATGATCTAGTCGCTTTCCTTTCAGCACCTGCAGACTTCTATTCAGAAATGAAGAGCACAGACAGCAGTAACCATGTCCCATCTAGACAAAAAAATGTGCGAGTTGGCATGAACGATCAGAGTGATCCAGCTTTAATCATTAAAGACATATATGAAGTGCCACGCAGAGAAATTTCTACTGTTAAGAGTGATGTTTGTGGTCTAGCTGAGGAGTTACATGGCCTTAGAAGAAATTTGAGTGTAGGTAATGATCATTGGAAGATTGACATTGGTAACGAGATGGTTGATGATAGAAAATCGTCCCCAAACGCAACTGGGGTTCAGGCTGCAAGTCAGACAACTGCTTTATCAAGCATCCGGAGAAGCACAGAATCTTTAACAAGAGTGAGATGGTTTTGGAATAGCTTGTGGAAACCCAAGAGTGATGAAAATCGCTCATTAAGATATGATATGTCAAATAATCTTGACCTCAGGGTTCTATCCTTATTAACACAGGTATATCAATTTCCTCTACTGCCCCACCCTATTCTAAATTTAAGATGTTTATATGTAATATGATCTTATCGAGAGCAACTTATTGGACATATGTGTGTGCAAACAATCCTTGGAGATGTTGACTCAATAGTGTAGCATCCCTAATGGCTGTATAATGAAATCAAACCTTCCTTTCTGTAATATGTAATGGATTTGAACCTACAAACTGTTAATCTGCATTCATGTCATATACCACTTACAGTATATAAACAATGATTGATGTTATGATATTTCTCAAGATCGTCATGGGAGGGAGAACTTCGATTTATTTTGGCAACTGTATGCCAATGCATATGAAATATTGCTACATCCTAAATCCTGAATGTTATTTGCTGGTTTACATTTTTATTGGGCTAAGCATGTGACATTGACTTTTATGCATAGCAAACATATTTTATTTCTTTTACTGCATAATCCATTTTATAAATATGCTCCTTTTGACTGGTCCACAAAGTTAATGACATCCAATTAAGTTTGTTGGTGTTATCACTTTAGCTAATTTCTGAATCCAGTGGTTCTTTATGTTTTACAGAGATTTAATGGGCTAGCCGAAAGAAGCAGAAATTATTTGACAAGTTGGAAGGAAAATTCCAGAATTTCTGGACGGACAGGTGGGCTTCATATACAAGGCCAACAACAGAACATTCAATTTGGTCGTTCTATTCGGATCACCCTCTTACTGGTGTTGAGTATCTTTCTAATTGGTCAGTGCCAAACTTATCTTGTTTTACACTATGAGAAAGTGAAAATTTATTCACATACACTAACAAAAAAAACAAATATCTGTCATGCTTTCGGAGCATATATTCTGTCCTATCCTGTGTGATCTCCATGGCGTGTAGTTCTTGCATACCAGCATGAATTTGCTTTTTTTTTTAACCATAAATAGCTTATAGTATAACTTCTTGTATAGCAATGCTTTTGGTGTGGCTTTGTTTTGCTATTTTCTTTTGTTTGGTACCCCCTCCATTTCAAATTATAAGATGTTTTTGGCTTTTCTAGATACATAGCTTTTGATATGCATCTAGATATACTATCTAGATATACACTGTCTAGATAGATAGTAAAAGCAATGTCTCTAAAAAAACCGAAACATCTTATAATTTGAAACGGAGGGAGTATCAATCAACATAGGCTCAAAAAACTACTACGATCATGTTACATTTGGCAGATATTGTCAAGTGCAACAGATATAGGTTGAAATCAGTGTTCTGTTTTGTCAATACTAATAATCGCATTATGTGTTTTGCAGTACCATTTCTCGTCTCAGCATGACAAGGCATGTATTGTTTCACTTGTGAAGGAAAGGAACATTGGGACAACTAATCATGGTCCTGCTCATACTAGAAATCATGATTGGTGTTATTCTAAGTCAGCAAATGCAGCAAACCAACCATGTCATTTACATGTGTGGCTGCATATATGACAGGAAAAGAAGCAGATGGTGAAGGTTTCGATTGTCCAATGCATGATTGCATATCATAAACTCCTCACCGGCGCATAACCATGCTAAGATTTATCAGAGTTATGATCCATTTGTGATAGGTTGTGATGGCTGGTTGCTGCCAAATGGAGGTGGCTCTGCTCATTTCCCCTCTCTATATCCCATGAATGCAATTGTAAAAAGTTGTAGAGCTGATAGGAAAAGGCAAACAGCAAATATTTAAAAGATGAGTGAAATGATTTGTGGAAGTGCTGAAATCTCAGTGAAATGAATTATGCGAAGGATCTGAAGACGTTTGTTGATAATAATACATTAATTTGGCATTTGTCAAACCGTTGGACGCACGTCTCTGTTCACTGGTGCTTTATTGATCCAGGTTTCTACACTTGTCCTCATTTTAACCATGCATGTCTTCATTGTTCATATTTGGAGGTATCTAGATCTGTATCCGACCCATTTTGGACTGCCAATACGATACGATGTAGTTTTTTTCTGTGTGTTGGAATAGGCAAAATCTTCTTTATTGAGTGACCAGGACTTTCGCATTAATTTGTCACTGAAATGTAATTTATGAACTCACAGGCATGGTATGCTTGCCCTTGCCCATGAAGTAACTGAGCCCAGCTTAGGGCCCTCTGATCTGCACCCTGTGCTGCACACAAATCTACCTCGGCTGGAGCTCTGAGATGCACCTCGTTTTCTGAAACCGTGGCCATTCCATTGACGGCTGTTGATCAGAACTCCAAGCACCAGTGCTTGGACGCCCAGTCTCTGGTTTGACCAGGGGTCGCGGAGACGGGAGACCCTTAGGCGACTCAGAGAAGGTGCCGAACCTAGACCAGATCTAGTGTTTCGGAGGGGAAAATCCCCGGGATTCCACCTCGATTCGGCTCAGTAGCCACCCAATCGCAGTTCCCAAAGCTCGGCGTGCCGGTCTGGTGTGCGGGGTGAGCAAGTTCGGCGGCGGCGGCGGTGGGGGCGGGGGGAGTTGGGGCGGGAAGGGCAAGCGCAGCAATGGTGATGGCGGAGAGGGTTTGGAGGGTCTCCTGAGGGGGCTGAAGCTCTCGGAGGAGGAGAAGAGCAAGGTGAGAGGAGCTAGGCGGTCGGAGGCTGGCGACGGGGAGCAAGCTCGCAGGCAGTGGGGAAGCTATTTGCGAGCAAGGCGGGTTATGCAGAGGGGCTGGCGCAAACCCTAGGCAGGATCTGGTGCCCGGGGCAAGGGATTTAGTGCAAGGATCTGGGGCAAAATCTCTTCCTCTTCATGTTCCTGCAAGCTGGGGGCAAGAGGAGAGCCATAACGGAGGGCCCTGGGAGTTTGGAGGTGATCTGCTGGCGGTTGGAGATTTTCATGCCGTTGGGGTGGGCATGTTTTGTTCCAGCTTGTTTCAGCTTTCTCTCACAGAATACTGTTTATTCATCCAAAACCATCCGGGTTTTTTACTGTAGCGCGGACCAGCCGAACGCGGTGTTTGACAGGAGCAAGAGGTTGAAGGACATTGAGTTCACTCACATCCCGGTCTTGGTCAGGGTCTTCGACCTCCCTCTTGGGATGATGGACTCTACAAATGGAATGCTGCTGGGGAACCGGATTGGTAGAACGCTGGCAGTTGATACGGAGGAGGATGGAACATTTGTGGGGGGATTCTTGAGGATAAAGGTGAAGATTGACATTCGCAAGCCTCTGAGGTGTGGTATTCTGGTGGAAGGAGAAGAAGGGGAGGAAGATTGCTGGTGCCCGGTACGCTACGAATTCATTCCAAATTTCTGCTATGGTTGTGGGCGTCCCGGCCATGTGGAGAAGGAGTGCGACTCGTGTGTGGAGGAGGAAGCAGGGTGCAGGCAGTTTGGGGAATGGAAGCGGGTGGAAATGGTCGGAAGGGGGGAGTTCAGGCAGCGGCAAGTTTGGGAGGAGCAGGCAGAGTGGCAAGACAAGCTTGGTACTGGACCGAGGCAGGCTGCAGACGTCTTCTTTTAAAACGAGCTCGGACATCGATCCTGAGCTCAAAGATGATGGCACTAGTCCAGTGAAAAGGGTGGCGAAGGAAACTGATGAGAGGCTGGGGAAGCCAAAGTGCCTGACTTTTGAGGAGGCGGGCGGTGGTGCTGACCTTGGGGCTGGTGTAGGTGAGGGGCAGTCGGTAGTTGAAGGAGGGAATCCAGGGGCTGATGAGTACAGATGGTGGGCATTATTGGGGAGCCGAGCCCTGATCTTGTGGAGGTACCAGACAATGCAAAGGTTGATGTGGTGCTAGCTGGGGGAGGGAATCTGGATGGAGGAAAGGACATGGATGTGGATGGGGGCATGCTGGGGTGGTGGGGGCAGGAAAGGGGAGGATGCCGGAGGTAGTGGAGGATCAGGTAAAGGAGATGGGGACGCAGAATCTGGTGGTGACGGATGTCGGGGGGAGGACTGATGAGGAGGCTGGAGGATGGGGAAGGAAGCCTGGTTCGTTTCGTCGCTTGCAGCGGGCTCTGGGAGACATTGAAGGGGAGCAATTTGTGGAGTTTGAGAAGAAAAGACGTCGGGGGTCGGAGAAAGCAGATGAGGTTTTCGACCACAAGAACAAAAAGGTGGAGGGGGCACTTACGGAGGAGCAGGAGGTGATGGGTGGGGAAGAAATGGTAGGACTGGTGCCAGCCAAATGAGGCTTATAGCCTAGAATTGCGGGGGATTGGGGAATGGCTCGGGAATTCGTGGTCTTCTTGAACTCCATAAGGAGGAGGCCCCCGGTGTTTTGTTCCTGTCAGAAACAAAACATGAAGGCAAGTGGTTGGATTGGCTTAGGTGGAGGCTGGGGTTGAGTAACATGGTGGATTGGCTTAGGAGGAGCCCCCGAAGGCCGCTGGGAAGCTTTGTCTTCTTGTGTCATGCTCCGTGCGTGACCTTATCGGAAAAGTGGCCGGCAATGTCGTGCCCAAGGGGCAGCGCCAGGGAGCCCCCGAGCCTCGTTAGCTTGGGGCTTGTCTTCTTGTGCCTACACCTTGGCTGGCGTCGTTGGCGGGGCAGGAGCTAAGGGTCGGATCGGAGCGTCGACGTAGATCGGGTGCCTCAGGGCTTAGCTTAGCCATCCTAGTACTACTCTTGTCCAAGCACGCTTAGCTTCGGAGTTTTGATGAGATCCGGTGTTTTAGTGCTGATATGATCACATCCAACATACCGTACGTCCTCTTTCCTTTTATGCCGGCGCCTCCGTGTCCGGCCCACCCATGACTTCGGCGCGCCGGCTGCCCTTCCGCCCTCCCCCTCACTTGCATGGTGTCTCCTAGGAAAACGAAGAAAATATGAAAGGAACAGCCTTGACTTGTAAATTTTAAAAATTTACTATCAGTTAGTCTGAAATTTTACCATGGCTTAGACGCATGAAAATTTGGCTGACATGCAAAATTTACTGCAAGATGGACATACTACAATTTTACTGCGAGTACGACATATGCAAAATTTACTATGCTTTTGAGCGGAATGGACCACAAAACTTACTATGACCTGGAACGGGGAAGTGAAATTTACTATGCTTCGGAAAGGGATGGATTGTGAAATTTACTCTGATATGGAATGCAACCTAAAATTTACTATGATTTGGAATTGTTTCAAGTGGAATGTAAATACAAGTTCCAGAGTTCCCTACCTTCGGCAGTGGGACACTCGGTCTCGCCGATCCTTAGGCTGTTCTGGTAAACCACCGTCCTACGAGTTTGCCGCTTCTCCACCTGCTTCTTGGTTGAGACGTATAGATGACCGAGAAATTGGCGTTGGGAGCGAAGCAACCATCGATGCAGCCGCTGTCCTCCATGCACATGCCGCCGACGTGTTGCCTGCGTACATGTCGGCCAGGATCAGCACCTTCACCTTGCTGTTTAAATGCAGGGCCACGTGCAGCGTCTCCAGGCTCTTCTCCCTCTCCGAGATGAATGATAACGGAACCATGTATACCGGTGTCCGCACTGCATGTAAGACCGCAAGGTCAGCACGCGCACTCGCACACCACGCACGTCCGCGCACGACGCGCACGCCGCGCCTCCGCCTTAGCCGCTACGCCGCAGGCCATGACCGCGCGTAGAGCAGTTTTGTAGGAGAGGTTGCTGAGTCTGTACATGTATAAGTATGAACTCTTGAGATCAATACAATTCGAGGTTCATCTAATCCTGCTTTATGGTATCAGCTCGGGCTTGATCCCCTGTCGCCCGGTTCTCACCTCCTCTTCCGCTGCCCGCCATGGATGTCAATCCCCTGTTCGAGTTCGAGCAGTCCGACCATGGTGGTTCCCCTGCTTCCTCCTCCTCCTCCGGTGCTTCCTTCACTGCGCCGGTCCATCCCTCCGGCGCCGACGCTCCACCACCACCCCCACCCCATGCTCCCGTCTCCCTCCAAACGGTTAACATCAAGTCCCACGTCCCGGCGATCCTCGACATCATCAATCCGAACTACCCCGAGTGGCGGTGCTTCTTCGACTCCGTCGTCGGCAAGTTCGGCCTCCAGTCTCACCTCGCCGCCGTGCCCACCGACGCCAACCGAGCCGATCGGGACAGGGTCATGACCGACCAGTGCCTGGTTAATTGGATGTACAACACGGTGTCGCGCGATGTCCTCCGCATCGTGCGCGTTCCCGGCGCCACCGCCTTCACCATCTGGGCCGCCATCATCGACCTCTTCCGCGACCACCAGATGCACCGCGCCGTGTACCTGGAGGCCGAATACCGCAGCCTGTACCAAGGGGACCTCAGCATCACCGACTACATCGCCAAGCTGAAGGAGCTCACCGACGCGCTGCGCGATCTCGGCCAGACGGTGTCTGAACCGTCCCAGGTCCTGAACATGCTGCGCGGGTTGAACGGGAAGTACCGCCACACCATCTCCACCATCACCTCCAAACAACCACCCCACACCTTCCTCTCGGCACGCTCCTTCCTACTGTTGGAGGAGCTCTACGAGAGCCAACACGGCAAGCTAGCGGCGCAGCACGCCATGGTCGCCCAAGGCGGTGCCCGCTCCACCAACCCCGGTGCATCCTCTTCTGCCGTCCCTCCCTCCAGCGGCACTCACGGTGGTCCTCCTCCGGGCGGTGGCAACACCGGCCACCAGAACGGCTACGGCAGCAACTCCGGCGGGAACCGCGGCCGGCGCCGTCGCGGTAGTGGCAATGGCCAGAACGGCGGCACACCCGCCACCAACACTGGTCCACCCTCTACGGGCCCGCGGCCCAACTTCCCCAACACTCCGTGGGCCGCCGGCTACAACCCGTGGCAGGGCATGGTCCTGGCGTGGCCCATGCCCTTCCGCGCGCTAGCGTCCGGTGTGCTCGGTCCTCGTCCCGGCACGCCGAACCAGCAGGCTTTCGTCGCCGCGCCGCCGCCCCCGCCGTCGTACAACACCCCGCCCGTTGGATCCTACATCGGCTACCCTAGAACGCCGCCCACGTACGAGCCGAACGCCCTGCTTGCTGCTCTCGCGAGCGCTGGCGTTCCACCGGCTGGCACCGGGAACTCCGATTGGTTCCTGGACACTGGAGCTTCGTCGCACATGGCCTCTGCACCTGGTAACCTCCATACTGTCCACCCTCTCGCCCCTTCCGGTTCGGTCACCGTGGGCAACGGCACCTCCATGCCAGTTACCCATCTGGCCGCTTCTTCCATTCCCACTAATTCCTCTTCCCTTGCTCTTCGCAATGTTCTTGTCACACCTTCCTTGATCAAAAATCTTATTTCGGTTCGCTCGCTAACTCGTGACAATGTTGTGTCTGTTGAATTCGATCCGAATGGGTTCTCCATAAAGGATCTTCATACCCACCAGGTGAAGCTCTGATGTGAGAGCCAGGGCGATCTCTATCCACTGCAGCTGCCGGCACACCAAGCTCTCCACGCCACCACTGCCTCAGTCGACCTCTGGCACCAGCGTCTGGGACACCTGGGCCGCGACCAGCTTGCCGCCGCGCTGCGTTCCTTTCCGTTTAGCTGTACAAAGTCCGCAGCTCACACTTGCCATGCCTGGCAGCTAGGGAAGCATGTGCGGCTGCCCTTTAGTTCATCATCGTCTGTTAGCTATTTCCCTTTTCAATTGCTTCATTCAGACGTATGGACGTCTCCTGTACCTAGCATTTCAGGCAACAAATTTTATTTGGTGATAATCGATGACTATTCTCACTATGTCTGGACATTTCCCCTCATGAACAAATCTGATGTCGTTCCTACATTTCTGTCATTTTGTTCATATGTCTCTCGCCAATTCCAATTGCCTATTCTTAGCTTCCAGACTGATAATGGACGCGAATTCGATAACTTCACCCTCCGCAAATACTTCCAGGACAACGGCATCGCTTTCCGCCTCTCTTGCCCGTATACCTCTGCACAAAACGGTAAGGCGGCTGCAGTGGATAGAGATCGCCCTGGCTCTCACATCAGAGCCCTGGCACACTGCGAACGCTCAATGACAGTGTCCGCGCCATGCTCTTGCACGCGCACGCCCCGCCTGCGTTCTGGGCGGAGGCCCTGGCCACATCCACCTATCTTCTAAACCGGCGCCCTTGTCGTGCCACTGGCACCACCACGCCCCATGAACTCCTCTTCGGCAAGCCTCCGAGCTATGCACACCTCTGTGTATTTGGCTGCCTATGCTACCCCACCAGTCTGCCACCGCTCCCAACAAGCTCAGCACGTGTTCTGTCGCGTGCGTGTTCTTGGGTTACCCCGCAGACCACAAGGGCTACCGGTGCTACAATCTGGAAACCAGGAAAGTTATCACTTATCGCCATGTGGTGTTCGACGAGCTGCAATTCCTGTTTCAGCAGCTGTCTCGTTCTCCAGCGTGCTCCCCGAATGCTGGCGATGCCGCTCTGCCTGAAGACGACCAGGTGATCACGCCTGGGTTCCAAGCTGCACAACGACGAAGGCGGCCTCCCGCCTCTCCTCCACGCTCGGCACAGGCCTCTTCTCCGGCTGCAGCTACAACCCCCTCAGTGCAGGTGCCACAGGCGTCGCCGTCGTCAACGGCGCCCACGGGACAGCCAGCCTCGCCGCACCACTACAGCGCGACACCGCCGTCCGACTCGCCGCGCGGTGCTTCTCCGAACGCATCCCACAATAGTCCGGTTAGCGCTTCTGTTCTCCACATCCTTCTATGTTGGCTGTGCAGTCACAGGCCACCTCTGTTTTTTTTTGGCACCATCTTGACTGTCGATTTTGGGATGGCCCAGCCGTTGCAGTTGCACGACATGTCATCGCCGTGGGTGAGGTGTACCTCTCTTGACGATGTTGGAGAGACCAAGAACGGGAACATATCCACCGGTAACGGTGCCCTGTATATTGTGGCATGAAGCCAATGGTGCCGCGGCTTGCGGCCATTCTGGGTACCAAATTATTAGGTTCTCAAGGCACAATGCCATAGGCTCCATCAAATGAAACGCTCGGAAACAAAATTTATGTACAGATGGGTCTCGTTGGGGGGGGGGGGGGGGATGTTCGCTTGCCTCTTGTCTCTTGCAGCTTGCTCCCTCACCCCACAAAATTTATTTACCACATCATTGAATAATTAATTAGCTCGCCATCGATCTTCCGGGTATACCAGAGTGCCGGATGTATCTATAGCGATAATGACTGTTGACGTATAATTAGTACTCAATCGCCAGACTGTCCACATCAAAGCAATAATATTAAGGGGACATTTGAATAGGAGAGTTCTTTTGGATTCTTGCATGGAACCTAAGAATATGTGCCAAATGACCAAGGCCCTGTTCGGCTCATTGAAATTTGGCTGCTGATGTTGATTTGTTGTGAGAGAAAATCGTTGTTCCAGAGTAATGCTAAAAACACGGTGCAAATGTTCAAACGTCTCAGTCTACAAACGTTCCTCCTTTGCCCACGAACTTTAATCGGCTATATGCTGCTTTTGCAGTGATTCTAGTACCATTTCCTTTGTCTCCCTTCTCTTCTAGAAATTGTATTCTATTTATTTATAATTATTTTTTAGTGTAACAAATTAAAATCAGTTGCATTGTTGTTTTCTGCCCATAAAACAATTTAAGATTTTTTATGAAGCATATTTTAATTTATATGTTTTTCTAAGAAAAAAATATTCTTCTAAGTCCGAATCCAGTCTATCATATAAGTGATCTCACGAAGTGATTCTGATTTATCATCTAAAATATTTATTGAGAGAATATGAAACCGAAACGTTTGTACGAGACTCACCTTAAGTCGAGTACTAAATTTTGGATGGTCTACACCATGTGAACGCCAAGGAGTGACCAGGCGGAGCTAGCAGTACGACTTCTCCATGAATGTATGCATGATGATAATGTAACACTACTAGACAATGGAATTAATTACATCTACCTTGCCTCACAACTTATACCATAATAGCATCTAAATGCACAAGATTTCTGTTCCATATAAGTGAACAATGTTAATGCATTTTGGTCTATAGTATTCAAATAACATCCGTATTTTTGTTTCAGTTTTTAGTTCCCGAACTCTATGTTATATATGAAACTTCATATAGCGCGTAGGATCCGCTCACGGGCAAAGCTCCAGTTACTGTTTGATTACTGTTGACCAATCTGGTGCTGCCACGTGGGTGCGTGCCCACGTATGGATTTGGCCTCTCTGGATTACTTTGCCGGTTCCCGTCAAATTGATGATTAATGAAAAAAAACCTCCACCCGCATCGTGCCTCGCTGCCTCCGTCCGCCCCGCGCTTTATGCGGTGCCTCCTCTCCTCCATGCCCCTTCTGCAACGCTTCCTCTCCCCTACCTGCAGAACCCCTCAAGCGGCATCGCGCCTTGTTGTCTCCGTCCGCGCTTCCTCTCCCCCATCGGCGATGGACGGTGATGTGACATCCTTCGTGGATGAAGGCTGCACGCGTGGAGCGCTTCAGCCGCTCAAGGAGTCCCTGGCGTTGTCTCCCCCGCTGGGCTTCTTGAGAGCGGATCTCGAGGTCCTGGCTCGGCAGATCGGGCATGACCTAGGCTCGAATCCCACCGTGTCGGAGCGATGCCAGATGTTCTACATGCTGCCCAACGTCCACTGTCATATCGCCACGGGCGAGGTGCTCCCACCTCCTGAGCGCCTCTAGTACTTCCTCCCGGATCTACCGTTCGGGATCGAGAACACTGCTGCGTCCTTCCAGCTGGAGCTGGAGCACCTCATTAGCTGGGAGGCGCCACGTGGTGCCATCCTTTCTGGCGCAGTGGGGACCGACGTTCCCTCCCTGCTCACCTTTCTCGAGATCCTCTCTGGGAACGTCTCGGAGTACGACTCCAATGACATCGACTACTACTCTCCGTCCCGTGAGTGCTTCCACATCGACGGCGACAACCCCGCCGACTGCAGGTGTTTGTGAGTGCAAATAGAATATTAAGAATTCTGCAGGCGCACAGATTACCATTTGTAGTATTTCATCGGGAGTATTCCAGGTATTGTTATTTATATTTTACCACTACGAGAGAGGGTGGCATTAAAGAGATTGATAACTTATACTTATGATGCTATCAAGTAACTAATCACTTACTCTAAACAGGGATAATCCAAAAGATAGATGTACATGATAAGTTTAACATTCAGATAGAGACTCCATAAAATAGCAAAAGCTAGTCTAAGTTAAATAGAAGTGAGATAGATTCCTAAGTCATTCTTAATTACATCTAGCGGGTCGATTGATTGCAAAGATTGTTGTCCGAGATGTGCAACATCTTTCGCTGCTCTCTTTGCTTTCTTCGCCGCCTTATATGACTTGTCGAGAGAGCGGTCATAGTCCGATAATGGCGGGGGCTTACGACTTTCACACAGCTTTTTCTGGTATAAGTCAACTTTTGGTTTTTGGCTTTAGTCTCGACCAGATTTGGGTCCGCGACTAAAGAGAGAATTAATCAGTAGGGGACTTTAGACTCGGCCAGATTTGGGCCAGGGACTTTTGTCCCGGTTGGTGGCTCCAACCCAGATTAATTCTCTCTTTAGTTCCTAGCCTAAATCTGGCTAAGACTAATGCCAAAAACCAAAAGTGTCGGTGCAGAAAGTGACCAACACGTAAATATTTATAGTTTTGCCATACGTTGTGATCGGATGTGGCCTAGCACTCAATGACACAGGGTTTATACTGGTTCAGGCAACGTGCCCTACATCCAGTTTGAGTCGGTCAGTGACTTTATTCCTGAGCCCAGGTGCTTGAAGTTTGCTGTGGGGTTAAAAACGAGAGAGAGAAAGATGGGGGGTGCAAGAGGTCCAGTTGGACTCCCGACTGAAGGGCCGAGAGCGACGGGAGCTCCTACATGTGCTAAGTATTCGAGCGTGTGCTCTGTGTAGCTTTAGAGTGTCTAAAGCTAGCAGAGAGTGAGTCGATCGTCGGTTGTTCGAATCGTTGGAGAGTCTGGGAGTTGTTCTTGGTGGCTGAACCGTATTGGGAGAGAGCGCATCCCCTTTTATAGATGAAGGGGACGGCCTTACAAGTGAGAGAGAGTACGTCTACTAAGTCTTGTTGCCCACGCCGTCGGGTACAAGATGATTGTAGGCGCCCATAACACTGTTTGTGTCAGACGCATGTGGCAGGTTTTACCGCATTCACTATGTATGGCAAATGACGGCGTCCACAACACTGTTGATGCCCAGAGGCATGTGGGGGGTTTTACCGTGTTCGCCTGGTATTGGAATTGATGGCGCCCACAACACTGTAGGATAAACATCGGCGCCCGCAACACTGCTTGGGTTCTGACATGCCTGGAAGGTTGCAGGGCATCCTTCTGACATGTCCTTTCGGTACTGTCCTGCAGGTGTACAGGGTACGGTCATTGGTATTGAGTTTGACTTGAGCGCTCTGCCCTACTTGCTCTATCCGTTTCCTGGGTCCTCACCGAGCGGGCATCTCCGGTCGGTTGGTCCCAGCCGGCTTCGACTGCGCCAGTTGGAGAAGAGCTGCAAGCAGAGGTTCGGTGCATCCCCTGTTGGAGACGCGGGTCGGAGTCGGAAGCGAGCGACGTTCCTCCTTGGCCAGGCCTTCCGGTCGGAGAGGCGGGCCGGAGTCGAAAGTGAGCGACGTTCCTCCTTAGCCAGGCCTTCCGATCGGAGAGGCGGGCCAGAGTCGGAAGCGAGCGCTGTTCCTTCTCAGCCATGCCTTCTGGTCGGAGAGGCGGGCCAAAGGCTGGAGTCGGAAGCGAGCGACGTTCGTCCTTGGCCAGGCCTTTCGATCGGAGAGGCGGGCTGGAGTCGGAAGCGAGCGCTGTTCCTTCTCGGCTAGGCCTTCCGGTCGGAGAGGCGGGCCGGAGTTGGAAGCGAGGCCTTCTGGTCGGAGAGGCGGGCCAGAGTCGGAAGCGGGCGTCGTTCCTCCTGGCCAGGCCTTCCGGTCGGAGATTAGATCACCCTTCTGGCATGTCATTTAGGTATTTGGGCCGGCCCAAGATTTGCACGTCGTTCGCCACGTCGTCTGCTGGGCCGAGCTTTTGTTGGGAAGCAGGTCCATGAGGGACCCCGGGTTTATGAACCCGACAGAAAGTATATTCTCTACTCGTGGGTTCAGATCTGGAATTGGATCCTGACATAATGCATGTGAATTTTTTTCCTATAAATCAATTAAGCATCTCCCAGAGTCTTTCTAACCCCCATCTCTAAATCACCATTTGAAGTCATCTGTAGAAAAACCATTTTATATATATTTCTACTTTTCAACAGCTTCTATATCTTCCAGAGTCTTCGGGACCGAGAACACTGCTGCGTCCTTCCAGCTAGAGCTGGAGCACCTCATTAGCTAGGAGGCGCCACGTGGTGCCATCCTTTCCGGCGTGGTGGGGACCGATGTTCCCTCCTTGCTCACCTTCCTCGAGATCCTCTCAGGGAACGTCCCGGAGTACGATTCCAATGACATCGACTACTACTCTTCGTCCCGTGAGTGCTTCCACATCGACGGCGACAACCCCGCCGACTGCTGGTGTTTGTGAGTGTAAATAGAATATTATGAATTCTACAGGCGCATAGATTACCATTTGTAGTATTTCATCGGGAGTATTCTAGATATTGTTATTTATATTTTACTACTACGAGGGAGGGTGGCATTAAAGAGATTGATAACTTATACTTATGATGCTATCAAGTAACAAATCACTTACTCTAAACAGGGATAATCCAAAAGATAGATGTATATGATAAGTTTAATAATTGATAAGTTTAACATTCAGACAGAAACTCCATAAAATAGCAATTGCTAGTCTAAGTTAAATAGAAGTGAGATAGATTCCTAAGTCATTCTTAATTACAACTAGCGGGTCGATTGATTGCAAAGATTGTTGTCCGAGCTGTGCAACATCTTTCTCTGCTCTCTTTGCTTTCTTCGCCGCCTTATATGACTTGTCGAGAGAGCGGTCATAGTCCGATAATGGCGGGGGCTTACGACTTTCACACAACTTTTTCTGGTATAAGTCAACTTTCGGTTTTTGGCTTTAGTCTCGACCAGATTTGGATCCACGACTAAAGAGAGAATTAATCGGTAGGGGAGTTTAGTCTCGGCCAGATTTGGACCCGGGACTTTAGTCCCGGTTGGTGGCTCCAACCCGGATTAATTCTCTCTTTAGTTTTTGGCCTAAATCTGGCTGAGACTAAAGCCAAATACCAAAAGTATGTTCTCTACTCGTGGGTCCAGATCTGGAATTGGATCCTGACATAATGCATGTGAATTTTTTTCCCTGTAAATCAATTAAGCATCTCCCAGAGTCTTTCTAACCCCAATCTCTAAATCACCATTTGAAGTCATCTGTAGAAAAACCATTTTATATATATTTCTACTTTTCAACAGCTTCTATATCTTATGGCAACTCTAGTGAGCTATTTTCCCTCTCTATCTTTAACTAGCGAGAAATTAGAATAGAAGATGTCTATATTTAGATAACCAATTAAAAAAATTGTTTGACAATATTTTTTTTTATCAAAATCTTTATTCCTACTAATCTACCCCACCCTATAATACACCAGTTAGAATAAATCTACAGCCACACAACAAATGCCTGCTCCACAGTCATGACCTATGCTACATCCACATCCATAAATGCACCCAGAAAATATAACACCATCAAAACGGATGTACCAGATTATCTCTTAGCCATTCTCTCTCATTATTCATCCAAATCCGACGTCTCATGTTTAGTGTGTCTGCCCTCCATCGCCCTCCTGCGGACCTCCCACGCGCATGACCCTAAAAAAAACTCAACGCTACGATACGCGCGTTTACCTGGTGATGGAGCACCTCCGCGGCTCCGCCTCAGATCCAACCTCCCACCAATCCGGAGGCACAGGAGCTAGGGTTTCAATCATCCGTGAGAAGGCGAGCTAGCGAAGACCGGCGGTAGACAGCATGCACGGTGGCGGCGCGGGCGCGGGGAAGCCCCTGCGAAGGCGCGGCCACACCCTGGCGGCGCGGAGGAGGGCGCGCGGTCACCCCCGGCAGCGCACGGGAGGGCGGTGACCACCCCGGCGGCGTGCGGGAGGCACGCGACGATCCCCCGCAGCACGCGGAAGGGCGGGGCTAGCCCCCGGCGGTGCTAGGAGCCCCCCCGACAGCCTGCAAGGTACTCTCTACCGCATCATGAAAGAATATTTGAGAGATTTGGTACGGAAGATATTTGAGAGGCCTTGGAAGATTTGCTACAGAATATTTGAGAGGGGCAATTAAATCGGCTGCAAGTTGTCTTCTCCGTAGGTTAAAGCTTTCTATTTTTTCACTTAAAATCTGATATGGGTATGCAGATGCATGTGCGGGGACGGGATGATGGAGCATTGTCCACCAGCATGCCTTGCCGAGATGATAAGTCACTGTAGCTAGTAATGGAATCGAAGCCATTTTGCTGTAATACCTAGATGATGGATAATGTCCACCAGCACGACTTCCTCCATGTAATACCTACATGTACTGGTAGGACCTTTCTACTCAATTTACATTATTGATCTTTTGTGCGAGTTAGTGAAAAAAAAACTCGACCTGCGGGCCGGTTATGACGCCCCCGGGTTTTCTTACTAAGAAGAAGATCTTCTCACACAGATCGAGAAAACCCCCGAACCCCGTCCACATCCTGACGCAGTGGTATCATTGGCCAGTGAGAAGACGTCTGCCGGACCTAGGCCGTGCGACACTCAAGGCACACACACGGAGATCCACAGGCCGGACCAGACTCTGGGCCAGACCATTACTGCGCTTTGGCACATGTGACGGGCGAGGGGATTTTTTTCACCTCAGCCTGAAATTCGCTCCCACGGGGAGTCGAACTCAGGACCTGAGGAGTGCCGCCGGGAAACCTAACCATTTGAGCTAGGCGCCCTTTGGCTTTGTGCGAGTTAGTGACTTTTTAGATTGACGGTAATAGCTTGCTGTCCTGCAGAAGATATTCCAGCTGATGTCATTAATAGCAATTTTGTTTTTTTTTCCAGATCCCATCCAGCAGATCTACAGTGGTAAAAAATGGCAGCGAGCAAGCAAGTGAAATGAAAGAAGAAACAAAGAGCTAAATGTCTTGTACGAGAAGTATATATAGAGAGAAAGATTTGTTCTTTGACTAAAGGGTTCTCATGCAGAATCATATCTGAAATAATAATAAAAAATTATGTTTTATCAAAATGAATTTATCTCATTTTCCTTGTCTTCCTTTCACTCTTACTTGTAGGCCTTGAGATACTTGCATTCCCATGTAATAATCAATTTGCTCGTCAAGAGCCTGGCAGCAATGAAGATATCCAGGATACAGTTTGTATCGGGTTCAGAGCAAAGTTTACTATTTTTGACAAGGTAAGCAATTTGACCTGTGAGCTTTTTTTTTGCAGTTACTAACATATTATGAATTCAAAGTTTTCTGTCATTCATCTGAGTATGTGAAATAAAAACAACCCTCGTTGCTATCTCATTGGAATTTTGTTATAATCAAGTTGATTGGACCAGGCAGAGATGTGAACAGAGTAGGAAATTTAAACATTCATAATTAGCGTCACTGCAGAGACAACATTCAATGGTTGGTTTATTTATTTGCCATGTTTTTCTTTCTTGAGCTTTAACAGTTTGCTGGGTTAGTAATCAACATTTTTTTTGTTATTAAGATATGATTCAGTTGGCTGTTTTTTTTTTCTTTGACAATTGATTCATTTGGCTGTTGGTATTGAAATGCCGGAGTCTTTGCTTTCGAATCTTGGTCCAAAGGTTAGTAGCTAAAATTGTTATTTCCTTAAGTAAGTAGTCTAAAATATAATTTTCACAGTAGTTGAATATGGACTGTGATTGTTATAATCCTGAAACTGTATTTTGTTGATTTCTATTCTTTTCCTGCAGGGGATCTACATTTGCAGTTGCAAACAAATAATGGGTCAGTTTGTTTTTCACCTAATTTACCTATGTATATGTAGTGGACTTTCAGTAGCTTTGCTCTTTAGCAGCAGGCCTCAATGGCTAACAGTAGTTCATACTTGAGAGTTTACATATGTAATATATATTATCAAAAACTCTAAATCATTCAACAGTCTGCTAATTCCTAAGTTTTTATCTGCAGCCATAGCATGACTATGGTGGCTTAGAGACAAAAAAATATTATATCCAAATGGAGCTAAGACAACATGTTAAAGTAATCCTGATGCTCTTTCAACGTTTAAACTGCTCGATGTGGTCAAATGGCCGGTTACTTGCTATGTTGATTTTGTCGAGTTGATTAACTTGGTTCTTTCCTACTGTTTCTGCTATTTTTCGGATTATATACAATATCATATAAAATTGCGTAAAACCTAAACTATACAAAAAAATCATTGTTTGGTTGTTTTCATGCATTCCTGAAATAAAACCGTGACGTTAGCACGGACACTGTACTATAATTAGAAAGGATAGTGGAGCTGCTCTCACCGGACCCGTCGACAGCGTACAAGTCGCCAAGATGGAAAGATATTTCCTATGTGTTCGCCGAATGGTCGAGACAGCTATTCCATCCGCGGCCTTATTCGTAGGAAAATATGCAACGAACAAATGTGCCATAGAGATAGAATAGAAGTCGACGGTATCAGACAAGTCCACCAGTCTACGCTGGGGTTGGTCCGGCATCCATCGGCGTCGGCGTCACCCGTTTGTTAGGTGCGGCATCCACATCGGCGTCACTGCGTGCAATCATCCAAGTGTGGGATGAGATTATTCCTGCAACGCCGTTGTCGCCACACCTCCGGAACGCCACCATGCCGTCGTCTCCATCCCGTGGCTCTGCCCTGCTCTTCTTCCTTGCCATGGTGGCGAGCCTCTTCACCGTCGTGCTATCCACGGACAGCAAGTGGACCTGGTTCGACTGCCAATCGTCGTCGGTGGCGGCCGCTTCTTCCACCAATAGCACGTTCTGGTCCAACGTCGTCGCGCTGCTGGACGAGCTCCCGTCGGCCGCGGTGCCCACGGGCGTCGCCTCCCTGTCCCGAGGCAACGGCACTGACCGCGCCTTTGTCCGCGGAATCTGCCGCGGCGACTCCACGGCAGCTCAGTGCGCCACGTACGTCCAGAACGCCGCGCTCGGCATCAGGAGCCGCTGCAATACCACCCGTCGCGCAGCCATCTGGTACGACGACGGCTCCGCTGTGGCAAATCCGGCGCCGATGTTCTGCTTCGTCAGCTACGCCGACACCAACGCGTCCACGGCCTACGAGGACGCGTACCGGCAGGAGTTCCAGAACGGCGCTGTGGTCTCCAACACGGTTACCTTCGAGACAACTTACAACACGCTCATGAGTAGGCTCGCCAGGCAAGTCGTCGATGGCTCCGCCACGTCATCGACGGCGCCCATGTTCGCAACAGGGGCGGCAGTGTATGATTCCACTGCACCCAATGGCACCATGTATGGGCTCCTGCAGTGCATGAGGGATCGGACGGCGGCGGAGTGCCGCAAGTGCTTGAATGACTCGGTGCAGCGGCTGCCGTCATGTTGCAGTGGTCACAGGGGCGGGCTTGTGCTCGGCTACAACTGCTACCTGCGCATGGAGGTCTACCCCTACTATGATCTGGCCCTCGATGGGACACCGCTTCTAGCTCCAGCTCCAGCTCCCTCGACCTTCGTCGGAGAAAGTCGGCCAGGTGAGCTTCTCAACTGTAAGCATTGCCACATATAGGGGGTGTTTGGTTTTTTAGTCGCTCCTAAAATTTATGTCACATCAAATATTTAGAGGCTAATAAGGAGCATTAAATATAAATTAATTACAAAATCAATTACATAGATGGAGGCTAATTTCCGAGACGAATTTTTTAAGCCTAATTAATCTATTATTAGCACATGTTTACTGTAGCACCACGTTGTCAAATCATGGACTAATTAGGCTTAAAAGATTCGTCTCGCAAATTAGTCGCAAGTTATGCAATTAGTTTCATAATTAGTCTATATTTAATACTCCATGCATGTGTCCAAATATTCGATGTGATAGGAATTTTAGGAGGTGGGAGAGAAACCAAACAGGCCCATATAACTATATTATTACTTCCACTCCAAATTATAAGACGTTTTAGTTTTTTTTTAGAAAATCAACTAGAAAAACCAAAATATCTTGTAATTTAAAATGGAGGGAGTAGCAATTATGCTCGTGTCTTATAGCAGAAAGACGAAAATAAATGTCTATATGCCTTTAGCTTGATATAAACATGGCAAGAGAAAAAAAAATCAGTGAGCCCTAGTGAACCTGCTTGTCTCTAAACTGTACAGCACCCTCTATTTTTGTTGACAACTTTGTATAGATTTTGTTTAATATAAACATATATGACAAAAAAAATAAGGTAATTCTAGTGAACGTTGTCTCCAAACTTTACACCCTATCCTTGTTGACAAGTATAGATTTTTATTAGGTATTTTATTTTAAAAAATACTAGTACTTCTTAAAAAATATAGTTCATACATGGAAACGTATTCGAAATACTTTCTTTTTGTACTCAGTCGTGGAGACCAGACGAACAAAACTGGAATCAATTACACATGCATCCCTCTCACTTACCTTGTACCGTGAACCCTCTCGCTATTCTCTATGCTACAACCTGGGTGAAGATGGCATGGTGCTTAGCGGTTTGATTTGTTTGGTTATTAGAGAGGTTGAATTGCAGCTAACAACTAAATATGATGATTTGTCCACCAAACTTACACAAACATAGCAACATTTTGGTGGTAGAATCCCTCTTTGTAAACCCAAGGTCACAGTGAGTTCAATTATTTTTCTTAGTATATATAGTATACAACCTTTTCTAGTTTGCTTTTATTTCTATGGAACAAAATCAGTTACAGAACTGAATCAGGCAGGAGAAAACTGAACCAGAATTAGAAGGTGTGAAGGAGAGAAAAGTAGAAGCAATACTACACAAATGATTTGTTGAGGCGGCTCGAAAATCTCTATAGGGACCACTAGCGCAGCCATCTCTACCTGCCCGTCCCTACAAATCAACGGTTTGTAGGGGATGGCTGAAAACAGAAGCCGCATCTAGAAATCACAAATTGATAAAAAAGCAAAAGAAAATCATATAAGTTAGATATATAACCATGGGGGCTCAAATTCATAACCTCAGGACTCATACATACCTTCCCGTACTACTCCACCCAAAGTCATTTATGACTAAAAGCTATATATAATCCTTTTGTATTTACTTTATTGGATTTTGAAATGAATATTCGATACCATAAACAAATTAAAATGAAAATGGTTTCAAATGAAAAGTTATAGTTATTATCGAGTATTACAACTTTGGTTTTGTTTGAAAAATTCGAATTTCAAGATTTGAGAAATTCCAACAGAGTTTTCCTTAGATAAATGATTTCAAATGAAAAAGTTGTCAACTATGAAGTTTTATACCTCTTCGAGATCTACAACTTTGGTTTTTGTCGTTTCTCCATCCAGGTCATTTGAAATTTTTGAATTTAACTATGTGAGGACTTCAAACTGAACTTTGGGACCATAGATTATTTTAAACAAAAAATTCTCGGCTGCAATGTTTTTTTATCTTTTCAAGATCTATAACTTTTGTTTTGGTCATTTCTCCATCTGTGATCGTTTGAAACATTCAAAAAATTTGAATTTCAAAATGTGAGAACTTCAATCAGAATTTGTGGGATTTAAATGACTTCAAATGAAAAAGATGTCAACTACAATGTTGAACATCTGTTGGAGATGTACAACTTTGATATAAAGTTTCTCTTCATCCAACATTGTTTGAAAAATTATAAATTTTACTCTGCTGCACCTATTTCTAGAGATAGCTATAGAACCATCTACCTCTAGAAATCTATTTCTAGAGACAGCTTTAGAACCAACCGCCTCTATAAATCTATTTCTAGTGATGGCTTTAGATCTACCTATCTCTAGAAATCGATTTCTAGACGTGGCTCTAGATCCAGCTGGATAAAAATTGATTTCTAGAGGCGAGTCGGCTCGGGAACTATTTTTAGAGGTGGATTTTGATAGAGCCGCCTCTATTAGAAATGTCTCCATTGCTAAGAAAATCATTTATGTAGTAGTGAATATTAGAAAAAGATAACGTACGTTATCTATGTCGCTTTTAATTTTAGAGAAAGATAACATTCTTTACCTATATCACTTTTATTGTTTCACCGGATATGGGTATCACTACCACACAAATAATTTTGCAAGGCAGTGCCCAAACATTAACCGAGGTGGTCACAAAATTTGACTGCCTCAAAAAATGCCGGAGGATCACAAATTTCGAGTATAAATACAGACACTTAGCTAGGGTTTCTCATTTTCACTTCTCTTTCTCCAGAGACCGAGTGGCGCCCCTCCCACGATAGACCGAGCGGCACCCCTCTGGCGATCTCCCTCTCCCTCTCCGAACCGAGCCGTCTCCCTCTCTCTCCACTCCGGCCTCCCTCTCCCTCTCTCGGTGGTGCGCGGCTCGTGGGGCGTGGGGCGGTGGATCCGGTTGTGGCGCTCACTAGTCGGTGGCTGGGGCCCAGCGCGCCCGTCGCTGGTAGGGCTCCTCGTGTCCTGGCGGCTCCCAGGCAGCGGCGCTCAGGCGGATCTACGAGGTGGAGGTCTGTCAAGGGCAGATCTGCAAGGAGGAGGTCCAGCGGAGGCAGCGCACGAGGGTCGAGCGGGCCCCCTCCACCTCCAGCGTCGGTGGGCCGCTCGACACGTACAGGTGCAGATCCGGCAGCGGCGGGCTGCTCGGCTCGTCCAGGTGCGGATCCGGTGACGGCGGATCTAGGACGGCGACGACGACGGCGTGGCGTGGCTGGGCTCGACGTCGGGCCCTAGATGGGCTCAGCGTTGGGCTCCATTGCTTTTTTTTATTTTAATTTAATTTACTGAGGAGGGCACTATGCCGCTTGGGTTAATAACCCATTAACCGAGACCTTTGAATGGAGGCAGACTGAATGCCCGCCTTGGTATAGTGTTTTTGCCCACCTCCATTAAAAACACTGTAGTAGTGTATAATCTCTCTAACACTGATTTAGGCCTTATCGGGTTCATAAACCCAGGGTCCCTCATGGACCTGCTTCCCAGCAAAAGGTCGACCCAGCAGACGACGTTGCGAACGACGCGCAACTCCTGGGCCGGCCAAAAAACCTAAACAATAGGCCAGAAGGGCGATCCAATCTCCGACCGGAAGGCCCGGCCAAGGAGGAACGACGCTCGCTTCTGACTTTGGCCCACCTCTCCAACCAAAAAGCCTCGCTTCCGACTCCGGCCCGACTCTCCAACCAGAAGGCCTGGCCAACAACGCTTCTGACTCTGACCTGCGTCTCCGACCGGGGATACACCGAACCTCTGCTTACAGATCTTCTCCGACTGGCGCAGTCGGAGCCGACTGGGACCAACCGACCGGGGACGCCAGCTCGGTGAGGACCAGGAAACAGGCGGAGCAAGTAAAGCAGGATGCTCAAGTCAACCGCAAAACCAAGGACCGTACCCTGTACACCTGCAGGACAGTACTGACAGGACATGTCGGAAGGGTGCCCTGCAACCTTCCAAGCATGTTAGAACCCAAGCAGTGTGTGGGCACCGACGATTTGCTCTACAGTGTTGTGGGCGCCATCAATTCCCATACCAGGCAAACACGGTAAACCCCCCCCCACATGCCTCTAGGCATCAATAGTGTTGTGGGCGCCGTCATTTGCCATACATGGTGAATACCATAAAACATCCCACATGCGTCTAACACGAACAGTGTTATGGGCGCCTACCATCATCTTGTACCTGACGGCGTGGGCAACAAGACTTAGTAGCATAAGAACTCTCGCTCTCTCTCTCACTTGTAAAGGCCATCCCCTTCATCTATAAAAGGGGATGCGCTCTCTCCCAACAGGGAGATCAATCAGACGACAACTAAAACATGCTCCAGCGATCTGAATAACCAAGGATTCCAATGAACAATAGACGTTCGAACACTTAGCACATAGCGGAGCTCCTATCACTCTCGGTCCTTCAGACCAGGGTCCGACCGGACCTCTTGCACCCCCATCTTAGTCCCTTCCGTTTGTAACCCCACAACAAACTTCGAGCACCTGGGCTCAGAAATAAAGTCACCGACCGACTCAAATTGGACAGAGGGCACGTTGCCTGAACCAGTATAAACCCTATGTCATTGAGTGCTAGGCCACATCCGATCATAACGTACGGCAAAACTACAAATATTTACGTGTTGGTCACTTTCTGCACCGACAGTTGGCGCCGTCCGTGGGGAAGAGCCGTACGTTCAGACTTTTGGTCATCGGATGGCCCACTTTTCCTCCATCTCCGCCATGGTGGGCTCAAGCGATATGACTCACTTCGGCTCACTAGAGTTTCCCGCACTCCCACCTATTGGGATGTGGGTTCCACCCGTCTTTGAGCCATCCCAGGCCTTCCTCTTCGGAAGCTAGGACTTCATCGCTGACCGGCTCGGCGTGCTGCACCTCCGCAAGGAGGCACTTGTTCCAGCGCCCGTCCTCCATCGGCTTCGGGACACCCGACGACTTCGACGGTGAGGCGCCTGCGCTTCATTCCGAGCATACGCTCTGCTCAAACCCCACTGTGAGTAATGTAAGCTTTGTTATTTACTCGCTATTTACTGTCTTTCGCCGATTCTCTGGAGGAACCCTGTTGTCCCTGCCGCGACTGCCATGCGACCGGTTCCCCTACAGCCTCGCGTTCCCATGGGCGTGTATGCCCGGGGGCTCCGAAGGATGCTGGCGCTGCCCCCACTCACATCCGAATTCATGGGAATGGCGAGCTACGCTCCTGCCTCTTTTCATGACCTCCTGGATGACGATGTTGAGAGCGACGACTCCAGTATCGACGACGTCGTGGCACCTAGACACCCTCTATCCCGGGAGTGCGCTATGGTGGACGCCCTAGGAGAGCCGCCGATAGTAGTGGAGTCTCTTTACACCCACACCCCTATGGACCCTCGCGCGGATGCCCTCGCATGTGCCCAGGAGCAAGGCAAGGAGCTACGACAAAGGCGGCAGAACTAGCCGCCACCTGTGCTAGCGCGCTCGGCGCACCACGATGCGCCCCGTGCGCGTAACCCGATGAGCGGCACCCAGGGTCGGGCCCACCAGGTCCAGTGCAACATCATGGACGGGGGAATGGTCCCCAATAGTTCGCTCAGGCTGGCCAAAATATCGCCGCGGCGGCGATGCTTCTGCGCAGCCTTCCCGAGACGGACAACCCCTAGGAACAGGCGACCCACCGGAACCTCTGGGCACTGGTGGAAACCACCACCGTTCAACAGGCGGAGAGCTCCGCATCGCGACACCGACTCGTGGCCTCTCTCCCCACCCGGGGAGTGGGGACGCACTAGACGAATCGCTCCATCCGCTCACCGTTACAGCCGCCGAGCGCTGCACAGGAGGGCGCAGCTGTGCCATAGCCTAACCCGGCACCCACTCCACACTGACCGCCTGTGCGCGAACGCCTCGGGCCGAACCAAGACTCTCACAGCGTCATCAGCAACCGGCGTCGGGCCCAACATGATGATGACGTCCATAGGGCGGCAGTGAGAGCAGACGACACGGGCTTCGACCGGACCATTGAGGAGACCGGGGAGACACACCCCAGGCGTGGTCATTGACTGGATGACGGGAGCCCTAGCCCGGATGGCCCGAGACCATGGGTCTTTGGCCGGCGCATCTAGAGAGCGGCATTCCCATAGTGCTTTCGAACTACCTACCAACATCGGCAAGTATACTAGGGAGACAAACCCCCAAAATATGGCTAGAAGACTTTCGGCTCGCCTACCGAGCCGAAGGAGTGGATGATTATCACTTCATCATTTAGTACTTCCCCATCTATGTGGGGGAACATGTTCGAGCATGGCTCGAATTCCTCCCACATGACAACATTCATGACTGGGCGGATCTCAAGAGGATCTTTGTCGGGAACTTCCAGGGGACGTACGTCCACCCTAGGAACTCCTGGGACCTCAAGAGCTGCTAGCAGGAGCCCAACAAGTCCCTGCGGGATTACATCCATAGGTTCTCAAAGCGGTACAACTCCCTTCCTGATGTCGTCGACGCGAACGTCATCAGCGCATTCCACTCCGGGACGACCTACGAGTCCTTGATCCACAAACTTGGTTGCCTGAAGCCCTGAACCACCCGCGACCTGCTCGACGTTGCCACGAACCACGCCTCCAGCGAGGAGGCGGTCGGAGCGGTCTTCAACGGAGGCTGGGGCAAGGGCAAGGCCAAGCGCGAGGACCAAGATGATGGCCCTCCACGCAGAGGGGCAAGAAGAACAAGAAGGATTGGCACCGACTGGCCAACTCCGCGTTGGTCGCCATAGCTAATCGCACGGGCAAGCAGCCCCAGCAGGGCTTGCCTAACCTCTTCGGCAAGCTCATGGATAGCTGCTGCACCAACCATGCTTACCCCCGTCAAACACCTCTACAAGGACTGCGAGCTCCTCAAGCGCTTCGTACAACAGGCCGACGGGCCAAAAGAAGGAACGGGCAAGGAGGCAGCGGTCAAGAAAGGAGGCACGGCGAGCAAGGATGGGGATGGCTTCCCTGACCCTGAGGAATGAATCATGATCTTTGGGGGATCCGATGCCATGTACTCCAAGCGCCAGCACAAAGTGCGCTACCGAGAGGCGTGCGTCACCGAAACGGCCGTCCCCTCCTTCCTTCGCTTGTCGGAATCTCCGATCACTTTTGATCGGAGGGACCATCCATCCCACGTTGTCAGACTAGGATGCTACCCACTCATTGTCGACCCCATCATCCACAAGAAGCGCCTCACCAAGGTACTGATGGACGGAGGTGGCGGCCTCAACATCCTCGACGTCGACACCCTTGACGCCATGCTCATCCCCCGGTCGGAGCTCCCACCGGTGAGCTCTCCCTTCCATGGCCTGATCCCGAGAGCACAGGCGGACCCGCTCGGGCAGATCAATCTGCCCATCATGTTTGGCGACCGAGCCAACTTTCGCTCAGAGGTGCTTACCTTCGAGGTGGTGGACTTCCTAGGGTCTTACCACGCCATCTTGGGGCAGCCATGCTACGCCAAGTTCATGGCGGTCCCCAACTATACCTACCTAAAGCTGAAGATGCCGGGACCAAACGATGTCATCACTATGGGTAGCACCTTCTTGCACGCCTTCACGTGCGACCACGAGCATTACGAGGTTGCCACTGCCGTCATCAACTCTTCGAAGCTCCCATGGCTTGGAGAGTCATCGACCCCAGCAGTTTCGGACTGCAACAAACCAACCTCCTCGATGGCCTTCTGCCCACTCGAGGAAACTAAGGCGGTGGGGATCGACCCCACTGACCCAACCAAGATGGTGCGGATCAGGACCCAGCTCCCGGCCAAATAGGAATGCGAGCTCATCGACTTCCTGAACGCCAACCATGATGTCTTCGCATGGAAACCATCTGACATGCTAGGCATACCACGGGAGGTCGCCGAGCACGCACTACGCCTCATCCTAGGCTTGAAGCCTGCCAAACAACACCTGCACCACTTTGACGATGAGAGGCACAGGGCCATAGGCAAGGAGGCCGCCAAACTCCTGGTAGCCGATTTCATCCGAGAGGTATTCCAGTCCGACTGGCTTGCCAATCCTGTCCTTGTTAAAAAGAAGACCAGAAAATGGAGAATGTGCGTCGATTATACTAGCCTCAATAAAGCATGTCCAAAGGATCACTTTCCTATGCCACACATAGACTAGATAGTCGACTCCACCTTGGGATGCGAGATCCTCCCCTTTCTAGATGCCTACTCAGGTTATCACCATATTGCGATGAAAGAGACTGATTAGCTCGCAACCTCGTTCATCACCCCGTATGGTTCGTAATGTTATGTAACCATGCCCTTCGGTCTGAAGAACGCTGGCGCCACCTACCAAAGGTGCATGCAGCAATGCTTCGTCGATCAATTTGACCCACTCGATCAGCCTGATCAAGCCGGGCGGCTGAAACCAACAATTGCCATCTATGTTGATGACATAGTGGTCAAAATGGCAATAGCTTGTGACCTGATCGTGAACTTGGCCGCAACATTAGCGAACCTCCAAAGGTTCAACATCAAATTGAATCCCGAAAAATGTGTTTTCGGGGTTCCGAAGGGGAAGCTACTGGGATACATCGTGTCCAAACGCGGTATCAAGGCCAACCCCGAAAAAATCATGGCCATCTCCAACATGGGCCCTATACGCAACGTCAAGGGCATACAGAGGCTCACTGGCTGTCTGGCTGCCCTGAGCCGGTTCATCTCCTGGCTCGGCGAGTGAGGGATGCCTCTCTACAAGGTACTCAAAAGGACAAACACGTTTGTCTAGACTGAGGAAGCACAACAGGCTTTGGAGTGCCTCAAAGAGTCACTAACGTTGGCCCCAATCCTTGTCGCTCTCGAATGGGGAGAACCCCTCCTCCTCTATATCGCGGCAAGCAACTACGTGGTAAGCGCCGCCCTAGTCGTCGAAAGGGAGGAGCCGGGACACCACCTTAAGGTCCAATGACCCTTATACTTCATTGGAGAGGTACTCACCGACCCCAAAGTTCGGTACCCCTAGGTGCAAAAACTCCTATATGCTGTGCTGATGGCAACTCGGAAGCTCCTGCACTATTTCACTGACCACGAAGTCGCGGTCGTCACTTCATACTCGCTCGGAGACATCGTCCACAACCGCGACGATGCGGAATGGATCTCCAAGTGGGCACTCAAACTCATGGGCCGCGACATTAGGTATATCCCCTGTACCGCTATTAAGTCTTAGGCTCTCGTGGATTTTGTCGCCGAATGGACGGAGGTCCAGCTATTGACCCCAGACGTCACACACGAGTACTGGATGATGTACTTCGACGGGTCCATCATGGCGCCCGACTCAGGGCTAGAGTGGTTCTGATCTCCCTAGATGGGAGTAGGCTCCGCTATGCCATCCGCCTCCACTTCTCAGCCTCAAACAACGCCACGGAGTATGAGGCCCTCATCAATGGACTACGCATCGCCATCGAGCTTGGCGCTGCATGACTCTATGTTCGCGGCGACTCAGAGCTGGTCGTCGACCAGGTTATGAAGGAGTCCTCCTACAAAAGCCCCCTCATGGTAGCATACTGCCAAGAGGTGCACAAGCTCGAGGACAAATTCTAGGGGATCGAACTGCATCACGTCCCTCGAAAGGACAATGATGCCGCCGATTTTCTCGCAAAATTGGCCGCCAGGCGGGATCCGTCTCCAAGCGGGGTCTTCATCAACGACCTCCATGAGCCGTCCGCCCACATCCTAGAAGGTCCAACCCAGACACACCCCGACGCCAACCCGGCGCTCGGGGGCTCCGACCCTGACACCAAACCAGCGCTCGGGGGCTTCGACCCTAGTGCCTCCATGACGACGTCACCCGCCGACGTCGCCGTGTTGGCACCCGATCAAACCGACTGGTGAGCACCGCTACTCGCCTACCTCCTCGAGGAGGTTCTCCCACCCAAAAGGACTGAAGCTCGATGGATCACTCAATGTGCCAAGACATTCGTCGCCATCGATGATGAACTCTACAAGCGAAGTCCATCGGGGGTACTCATGAAGTGCGTCCCTACCAACCAAGGGAAACAACTCCTCCTCGAGGTCCATGCTAGAATCTGCGGACATCATGCAGCCCCAAGGTCTCTGGTCGGAAAAGCCTTTCGCCAAGGTTTTTACTGGCCCACTGCACTATGATATGCAGAGGAGGTCATTCATAGGTGTGAGGGATGCTAGTTCTATGCTCGACAAACTCATTTGCCGGCTCAGGAGCTCCAAACCATCCCTATCACCTGGCCGTTCGCGGTCTGGGGCCTCGACATGGTAGGACCCCTAAAAAAGGGCCTAGGCGGCTTCACTCGCCTACTCGTAGCGGTCGACAAGTTCACCAAGTGGATAGAGGCCAAGCCCATCACCAACATCCGCTCGGAGGAGGCAGTCAAGTTCTTCCTCGACATCATCTACTGGTTTGGCATTCCTAACTGTATCATCACTGACCACAGAACTAACTTCACCGGAAAGAAGTTCCTGGACTTCAGTGGTGGATACGACATCAGGATAGACTGGGCCTCGGTCGGACATCCACGTACTAACGGCCAGGTCGAGCATGCCAATGGCATGGTCCTCCAAGTACTTAAGCCGCGCATCTTCGATCGACTCAACAAGTATGCTGTATGATGGGTTGCAGAGGTCCCAGTGATCCTTTAGAGCCTGAGAACAACGCCGAATCAATCCACAGGGTTCACACCCTTCTTCCTGGCCTACGGAGGTAAAGCAGTGCTGCCCTCTGACATCCACCACGGCACCCCAAGAGTGAAGGCCTTCGACTGCGACCGAGCCATGGAGGCTCAATAAGACACAGTCGACCTATTCGAGGAGGCCCACGAGACGACCGTCATTCACCCTGCTCACTACCAGCAGACTCTCCGCAGGTACCATGAGAGGAAAATCAGAGGAAGAATCCTCGAGGTCGGAGACCTTGTGCTTCAAAGGACCTAGTCGACCAAGGAGAAGCACAAACTCTCTTCGCCATGGGAAGGACCCTATACGGTGACCGAAGTGATCCAACCAGGAGCCTACCGACTGAAGGACGACAACGGCGACGTTCTCACCAACACTTGGAACATCGAACAATTACATCGTTTCTTCCCCTAAAAATTCTGTCTTTACTGTTTTTTCTTCATTCAATGTTCGCTCCTGCAAAGCACCCCGGCCCGAACACTTTCGCCCTGAGTCACTCGGGGGCTCCATGAGGGTGCGATACCACCTCTTTTTTACTATCATATGGTAAATACATTTTCTACCCAAACAAAAGGGTAGTCCGTTTCTTTAATTATCTTACGTAAACTTTGCTTCAACATTCCGACCGATCGCACCCCGCCTCTACCTACGGTTACGAGCAGCTGAGCCTCGTAGGCCACGCCTAGGCTCTTAACATTGCAGTCTACGGGATGAACAAGATGTGCGAAAAAGAAAGAATAAAAACAAAACTATGCTAAGGTAAAACTAAGGAACGGATGGGACAAGCTTCCCTAAATTAAATTCATCACAAAACAAAAATTGATGTATTCATCAATACAACTGTTCACACTGGGGCCCCCCATGAACTTAAACTATTACATCTACTGGCTACTCCTACTGTGGCTGCTCAACGGCATCGGTTGACGACACGACCGATGAAGATAAAGGTTATTCGCCCTTTGACGGGCAACGCTCGGCTCGGGTAGAGCTTCCGACCCGACCTCCACTCCATCCATAGGCTGAGTGATGTCTTCTTGACGCACGCCTTTAGTCACGCTCGCAAGGGCCCCGCCCGGTTCTGCTTCCTCAACTTCGGCGAGCGCAACGGGTTCCTCAAGGGCGTCACGCCCATAGACGCTCAACAGAAGAACATGGAGCTCCAGACTTTCCCATACAGGTAGGGTAGCCCCTGGATAGGGACGCTGCCTGCCGTAGTATGGCCGCCATGGCTAGAGGATGTCTCTGACATCTCATCAAACTTTATGAACTGGCCAACCTGAGCAGCTGTAGGGGCAAAACCCCCCACCGGCACGGTCCTGGGCGGATTCTCCTCGGACAAGGTTCGCCCGGGGAAGATCCACCGGAAAGAGTCCACGTACGGCTCCATCCCGAAGAAGGCCTCGTAGACGGTGACGAAGTTGGTAACACGCAGCACCCCAGCCAGATTGAGGCACTGTAGCTCCAGTCCCCACTCATCAAGGAGCTCATGTAGGATCTAGTGCACTACTTCCTTTGGCAGAAGCAGCCCCTTCTCGGCGAAGGTGGCCAGTACCACCTCGGGTGGCCTCCAGCTCGACATTGCGCTCCGGATTCACGAATGGATCTATGAGTTCTCCCCCTCGTTTACCCTCTCTCTCACTTAGGAACCGCCGTGGCACACAAGCACTCTTGGTGAGAAGGATGAAGGAGGAGAGGCAGCAGTTGGAGAATAGGCAAAGGATTGTGGCGAGAAGCCCTCTCCCTTCCCCTATTTAAAGAGGAGGCGCAACAGTTGGGGAAATGCGAGGGACTGGGGGTGAAAAACCCTCTCCCTTCCCCCATTCAATGCGGATGGGAAACGACGGGACGCGCCCTGACCGATGGGACACACCCTGCTCGACGAAACCATGCCTGGTCAGACGGGACATGGCCTAGGCATGGCCGACCACTACCGCATGCCGGGCACGAGAAACAAGGAGCAACTACACCTAGGCGGCCCTCCTCCTTCCTAGGCGGGACTTGGAAAGGCCCAACAATGGGATCTCCACCCAGGAGAGACTAACGGGCTTCCTAAGTCGATCGGACGGCTCAGGTGAACGCTGAGAGATAGGTAAGGAGCAGAGGGACACCCCATGTGGGCCATGCCGACTCTGTCATGAACGACGAGTGTGGATCCTGGTCGGACATATCCGATAGGAGCTCCTCAAACCCCGTCACTCGAGTCATCAAGGTAACATTACCAAACCCCACTATTTCTTTATACGATCATTCATTCATCTGTTGTCATTCATACATTCATGCACGCATTCACATTCATTCATCCCATACATCTGAAGCATCACATATGCAGTTAAATGCATCACAACGCTCCATGTTGCGTCACGAAGTGGTAGTTACCCCATTCAACATGAGCAATGACCGACCGGGGTTCGAAGGCCGGCCCACGAAGGGCTCGAGGCCGCCTCACATCAAACAGAGCTAGGGGAGAAAACGTAGATGAGCCACAAGCGGCCCTCACCCAGTCTGCTCCGAAGTAGACAGGTTCATCTCAACCTTCTTGTTCGATCCTAACCTCGAGCCAAGCCCACTGAATCTCCATCGAGGGGAGGCCAGCGGGACACCTAGGTCGGTCTCCGGAATGACCCAGGCATCTGTCGGGACCCAGGTTAAGGAGTAGTGGAATGTCACATGAGGGCTATGCCGACACTGTCATAAACGACGGACCTAGATTTCACTCGAACGTGCCCGTTAGCGAGCTCACCGAGCGCGTCACTCGAGCCATCGAGGCAAGCGACGTTAGCTCAGCCCCTCCAGTTGCGAAAACCATGGACGGGGTAGCGCATGAAAACTCCAACTGATGACCTTGGCTGCGCCTGGATCCACGACTCTGACTCGCTCGATCCCTCGGCGCGCCCGACACCTTGGTCCCTGAGCCCATCTCGCCCGATCCCTCGACTGCGCCCGACGCCTTGGTCTGTGAGCCCATCTCCCCCGATCCCTCGGCTGTCCCTTGGCTACGCCTGATGCCTTGGTCCGTGAGCCCGTCTCGCTTGATCCCTCGGCTGTCACCCGACGCCTTGGTCTGGCCGCGACCAAATGCCTAGGACCATGCTCCTAGAAATAATGGATCAGAAACTAGAAAGAGGAGGCTACACCCACTAAGGTGCACACACTCACACCCGCTGACAAAATCCCCTTGGCGATTCTGCCTGAATCACTCGGGGGCTCAGGGGCTACACCCGTGGGTGCGCTTGCGTGCATCCGCTGACGAAACAAAAAATTCCCCTGCTGGCAAACACGAACCCCCCAGATAATTCTACCTGAATCGCCCGGGGGCTACACCCACGGGTGCGCTCGCACGCACCCGTTGTCAAGACAAAAAATCCCCAAACGATTCTACCTGAATCGCCCGAAGGCTCGAGGCTCCTGTCGGGTTCATAAACCCGGGGTCCCTCATGGACCTGCTTCCCAGCAAAAGCTCAGCCCAGCAGACGACGTTGCGAATGATGCGCAACTCCTGGGCCGGCCCAAAAACCTAAACGACAGGCCAGAAGGGTGATCCAATCTCTGACCGGAAGGCCTGGCCAAGGAGGAACGGCGCCCGCTTCTGACTCTGGCCCGCCTCTTCGACCGGAAGGCCTCGCTTTCGACTTCGGCCTGACTCTCCAACCGGAAGGCATGGCCAACAACGCTTCCGACTCCAACCCACGTCTTCGACCGGGGATACACCGAACCTCTGCTTACAGATCTTCTCTGACTGGCGCAGTCAGAGCTGACTGGGACCAACTGACCAGGGATGCCCGCTAGGTGAGGACTAGGAAACGGGCAGGGCAAGTAAAGCAGGACGCTCAAGTCAACCGCAAAACCAAGGACTGTACCCTGTACACCTGCAGGATAGTACCGACAGGACATGTCGGAAGGGTGCCCTGCAACCTTCCGAGCATGTCAGAACCGAAGCAGTGTTGTCGGCGCTGACGATTTGCCCTACAGTATTGTGGGCGCCATCAATTTCTATACCAGGCAAACATGGTAAAAAACCCCCATATGCCTCTGGGCATCGACAGTGTTGTGGGTGCCATCATTTGCCGTACATGGTGAATACAGTAAAACCTCCCACATGCGTCTGACATAAATAGTGTTATGGGCGCCTACCATCATCTTGTACCCGACGGCGTGGGCAACAAGACTTAGTAGCATATGAACTCTCTCTCTCTCTCTCACTTGTAAAGGCCGTCCCCTTCATCTATAAAAGGGGATGCGCTCTCTCCCAACAGGAGATCAATCAAACGACAACTGAAACATGCTCCAACGATCCGAACAACCAAGGATTCCAACAAACAACATACGTTCGAACACTTAGCACATAGCGGAGCTCCCGTCACTCTCGGTCCTTCGGACCAGGGTCCGACCGGACCACTTGCACCCCCATCTTACTCCCTTCCGTTTGTAACCCCACAGCAAACTTCGAACACCTGGGCTTAGGAATAAAGTCACCGACCGACTCAAACTGGACGTAGGGCACGTTGCCTGAACTAGTGTAAACCTTGTGTCATTGAGTGCTAGGCCACATCCGATCATAACGTACGACAAAACTATAAATATTTACGTGTTGGTCACTTTCTGCACCGTCAGGCCTTGTTTGGACATTATCGGATTCACCTCAATCCATGTGGATTGATGCAAATCCGACTATATCCAAACAAGAGCTTAGAGCATCCCTAGCAATGCTACCTAAATCAGACTACCTACTTCTCTATTTGGGTAGCCATCTATCTTGATACTACCCATGTTTTGCTCTCGTTTCCAGCAATACTACCTAAAACAGGCTTTCCAAATCCATCATAGCAGAGTATGACATGTAGGACCCACATGTTATGTTCTCTGGCTCGCTATAGAGGAACTCGACCATCGGTCATTGCCAGAGGGGAATGAGGGTGCGCCACTGTGGGGAATGAGCAGCAGGTCGGGGAAGGCTGTCGCGGCGGCGAGATCCGCTCGCGCTAGGAGCCACGGTGGAGGAGCCCGCGCTGGGGGAGTCGTGGCGGAGTCGGGGCGGCGAGATCCACCCCGTCCTCGCCAGAGAAGGCTGTCGCGTCCTCGCCGGAGAAGGCCGCCGTGTCCTCACGGGAGCCGTGCGAGGCCTGCCCGCGCCCGTGCGAGGCCCGCTGCAGAGCCGCCGGCTTCGAGGATGGCGCCGCCGTCGGGATTTGGGGCTAGGGCGGATGACTGGGCGGCGAGATCTGGGACTGGGGAGGCACGTCGCACTCGCCGGGGAGGTACGTCGTGCTCGTCGGAGAGGCCCACCGCGCTAGGGACTTCAGCCAGCATTGGGGAGCCACGGCGGAGGGGGGCGGAGGTGATGAAGACTGGGCGGAACCGAGAGAGACTCGAGCGCGCGTGTATGAGAACCGCGCACCAGAAATTTGGGTAGTCCCTCCTGGCCCAACACGAATGGGTAGTGGGAAGAGAGATTTGGGTAGCCAACAAATTTGTTGGGTTAAGTAGGTCTGCTGGAGTTGATTTTCTTGCCCCACTATCCAAATTGAGGATATGTTGTCTGTTTAGGTTGTCTGCTGGAGATGCTCCTAGTACATCTATATAACAGTGGGTTAAGTAAATAACTAAAACTAGCATGGATTCCTTAGTTTTTTTTTCATTTATTTGTTTTTTTACTTAAAATGTTTTATAGTTTTGTTTGTTTCATTCACTAGAATTCCACTCTCACCATATGTCTCGGTCGCATCCATCGGTATGAACTCCATACAGTCATCGTCAACCAATTCTTTGGCTTTAACAAGCTATCGTCTTCTCGCTCTTTTCTTCCCATTTTTCCAACATCTATGCCATGGTTGTGCAACTTTTTTACTTCAGAAACAAAGTTTAGAGTTTGAGTCATGACTCGCATGATCAATAAAAGAATTTCATGTTTACTTTTTGCTCTTTCCTGGGCTAAACAACAGAGGACCGCTGTAATATTGTCGCTCCTCGATCGGCATTCTAGGTCGTACTCTGTTCTCCCCACTGAAGTACTACCTCGGTCCACAAAAGAATTTAATTATAGGATCCATACCGGTCAGATTAGCTTAAATTTGACCAAGTTTATAGTAAATATTATTAGCATTTATGTCTCTAAATAAATTTATTATAAAAATATATTCTATAACTAATATAATGATACTTATTTTGTATCATAAGTGTTAGTATTTTTTTATATAAATTTAGTCAAAATTCAAATGACCTGACTTTTCGAAAAGCGAGAATTACATTCTTTTGTGGACGAAGGCACTGCTGCTAATGAAATACGTGTGGTGTTGTACGTTTTTATTTAAAAAAAAACTGGCTGCAACGCAGGAAAAAAGACGTTCGGCGCGACTCTCCCGGTCGCGCTCGCTGTTGGAACGGTGCTAGCCGCCGCAGTCGTCGTCGTTGGTGTCTTCCTGTACAAACGAAATAAGGCCAACCAGAAGCAAAATCCACAAGGTACGCCCATGCTCCTAGGCCCTAGCTAATTAAGTACTTGCCACCGGTTCATTCGTTAGTCTCGGTGCCGTGGGGAGCCCAAAAGGACGAATCTTTAATTTTGAAAATGAATTTTTGATTATACCTGTATCTATTTAAATGAAATTGAGAAAGCAGGATTCAAGCTAAGAAAGGAGGTATATGTGGGAGGCTAGGAAAGCCACGTCCTCTTACATCCACTAACATGTGGGAACCATGTGTAAGTGGGGTGAATAATTTTTCTCTTTCCTCTCCCTCTCGTCTTTCGGTGCCCCGCTACCCCCTCCACCTTCCCATCACCCCGCACGCTCTCCCTCCATCTTCAATGATTGCAGCCTTGGCACGGCAGTGGCTTGGTGGTCTGCGCACAACCTTTGTGGCATAGGTGAGTACACCTAGTGCGGAGAGGAAGCAGATGGCTAGGTGTGCTACCCGTTCTTTAGCGGTTTTGGGAATTGTTTTTCTCAATTGGGGAAATATTTTAAGGAAAGGGGTCTTTTTCTCAATCTACTAGACCGTGTTTTCGTCCCATACATCCCTTATATGATAGATTTTAGGGAAAACAACATTTCATTTCTCAATTTGATGGGCGTGCTCTGACTAGATTCCACTTAATAATAATGTCAGTCTCTCACCAGAATTTGAACTATATCATCTTTTCCTCACGGATATGTGTTGTTTCTTTTGTGTGGCAGACAACAGTAGTAGCAAAGAAGAGGACATTGGATATTTTGAGTCCGAGCAACTTAATCTAGTTGTGATAAGAGCTGCAACAAACAATTTCTCGGAGGAAAACAAACTTGGAGAGGGAGGTTTTGGAGAAGTGTTCAAGGTACATTTTCCTCTCTCTATATATCACATAACGTGGTGTTACAAAATACTTGGTACTTTCAGTCACGATGCACTATTATCGTGAATTGGCAATATGCATACTGTGCAGTACTAGAGTGTCGGGTTGCAGCATTATCTAAAATGCACAATGAAAATATATGAATGATTTGTCGAAAATGGTAAGAACGGGCTCTTTGCTTTGTGCAGGGTACATTACAGGACGGGGAAGAGATAGCTGTGAAGAGGCTTTCAAAGAATTCCTCACAGGGTTTCCACGAGCTTAAGAATGAACTCGTGCTGGCTGCCAAGCTCAAGCACAGGAACCTGGTGCAGCTCCTGGGGGTGTGCCTGCAAGAAGAGAAGATGCTCATCTATGAGTACATGCCCAACAGAAGCTTAGATACCTTCCTTCTTGGTATACATCAAACTACTGTTCAAATTCAAATAAGAGAACTCACATAGATTATTCATCCTCTAATTTTATTCTCTTGTTGGGATTATGCAGATCCAGTGAGACGGCAGCAGCTGGATTGGAGCAAGAGGTTTGCCATCATCTGTGGTATTGCACGGGGACTTCTCTACCTCCACGATGAGTCCCGCCTGAAGGTCATCCACAGAGATTTAAAGCCGAGCAATGTGTTGCTTGATGCGGATATGAACCCTAAAATTTCAGACTTTGGCATCGCTAGAGCTTTCCATGGAGACCAGTCTAGGGATATAACAAGACGACCTGTCGGAACCCTGTAAGTACCAACTGCCAAGCAATGTGCCAAACTTTTAGAGTTTTAGGGCCATGCTCAGGTCTTGTTGGCTATGAGCAATGTGCCAATCGATATAATTAATTAGTAAGCTCGATTAATTCTTAATTACTGATCTTGATAGCACGTTGTCGATGCATGTAGCGGGTACATGGCTCCAGAGTATGCCTACTGGGGGCATGTCTCCTCCAAGTCAGATATGTTCAGCTTCGGTGTTATAATCCTGGAGATGGTGACCGGGCGAAGGAACAACAGTGCATACGACTCTGAAATAGACTCCGTGTCTGTGCTGAGCCATGTAAGTGCACAATGTTGCTAAGAATGATTTTTTCCCGTGTCCCATGTATCATATATGAAAATCAATGGTCTGTGCAGGTCTGGGACAAGTGGAGAACAGGTTCGACAGCAGATGTGGTTGACCCATTGCTGGCCGAATCGGGGTACCCAGAAGGCGAGGTCCTCAACTGCATTGAGGTCGGGCTCCTATGCGTCCAGGAGAACCCGGCGGATCGGCCGGACGCCTCCGCAGTGGTGCTTATGCTCAGCAGTCCGACCTCCACTTCTGATGACAGGCGAGCCCCGTCCAGGCCAGCCTTCGCCTTCAGCTCCGGCATCACTGCTGCTGCCTCATACGATGGCCCAAGAGCCGCTTCTTGGAGTTCTGACAGTGTGCTGATTAGCAATCAGCAGCAGTTAGTGGCCGCAGTTTCGGAGAATGAGATGTCTATATCAGAGCTTCAGCCGAGGTAGAGTGGTAGATACGTGCAGCACAGGGTGTGGAGCACAAGCCGCAAGCTGAGCCCATTCAACCTATAATTAATCTCATGGATGTTAAAGTAATAAGTACTAAGTAGTATGTACCAAAAGTTTGCTTCAAAGGCATGGCCAAAAGTAACCATACTATGGCAAAGAGAAAAGACAGAAATTTTGGTACCCGTGAGACTGTCATGTGCCAAATACACATGTACATCAAAGCGATCGTCCATTTCATTTGATCCAGTAGCTTTACGTTGTCAACCATCACCCCACGATGAGCTTCAACGCCTCTTCTGGATATTTGGATAAAATCGTCAAGAATAAAGGAATGCAACCTATTGTATCTCTACAACTAAAAAAGACCAACGTCTATCTAGCAGGAAGAATGGAGCGCTGACCACTCACCCCCTCTCGATGATTTTTTCACACCCACTATTTTTTTTCACCCTACCATTTTTTTCTTTCCGCACACCATCCCTCCACCTAGCCGGTTTGATTTCACCATTCTTTCGTTCAGCCGTCTCTATCAACCCTGCTCCTCACGTTGCTTTCCTCCCTCGAAGATAGGTCCGGCTTGACGCCATTGAGATGAGGGGCGTGCAATGGCCACCTTTCGCTTAGACCGAGAGAATGAGGGTGTTGTGAGGGAAGATGAGACATGTGGTGTGGATGGTGAGAATGAGAGTTTTGGGTTGGTTTTGTAGAGATATACTATATACTTGATGCTATTTGCATGCGCTAAGGACACATACTACAACCAAACTACTAGGACCACTGAATCCCTTATTTTCTGTTTTTCACTGAAGCTCATTGGTGTTGACCATGGCCCACACACATATAATGGTGTGCAGATTTCTAGACTTGCTGTGGTGTTGAGGATAGTACTTGGTTTCGTCCACACTCAAGGATGCCTTATGATTAGGAAATTAGTGTTTTTTTATTTATCACCAAGGGCTTGTATCCAAACTTTTGTAAAAAAACCTTATTATGTACTCTGATGTTGTATGACAATGTAATTAGTTGAAAATTGGATGCAACCGAGATATCCCAAGACTATCACAGACAGACAAAAGAGTCGAAATTTCTATTTTGTAAATTCCAGCTTATTTCACCATTAATCATGTGGGTTTGCAAAAAATGTTTTCACATCTTAAAATATGATCAACTAAAAATGCTTACCGCACGTAGTAGACCTGAGTATGGCGTTTTTAGCATTGCATAAACACATGTTGTACTAGTTGAGTAGGACGGTCCTCACACTTGCCACTATGTAAAAAAGCACATTACAGACACGCGTTCAGGCACATCACAGACGTGCTTGGGCGCATCTGCCATAACGTGTCCGTAATAAGGTTTATTATAGACGCGCAAGTAATAAGCACACACTACAGACGCGTGTTACTAACACGCGACTGTGACAAAAACGAACACGCGTCTGTGATGAGCCCTTAACAGAGACTGGTGAGTATCTACACGCGCCCGTGAGAAGGTTAAGACGCGTCTGTGTGAAGAACCATATCTCAGACGCTTGTCCTTTACACGCGTCTGTAGCAAGAATCCTACTACAAACAATATTTATAAACACGTCTGTGTGAAGAAACATAGTGCCGACGCGTGTGCAGTACAAGCGTCTATAGTAAGAATCCTACTACAGACGATGTTTGTAAATGCGTCTGTGTGAGGAAACATAGTGCCGACGCGTGTACAATACACGCGTCTGTAGTGAGAATCCTACTACAGACGTTGTTTGTAAACGCGTCTATGTGAAGAAACATAGTGCCGACGCGTGTATAATACAAGCGTCTATAGTAAGAATCCTACTACAGACGATGTTTGTAAAAGCGTCTGTAGTAAGTAGCATACTACAGACTCGTGTTCTCTACACGCGTCTATAGTATTTTTCTTACCATAGACGGGGCCAGTCTATAGACACGTCTGTAGTAAGAAAATGCTACAGTAGCCTAGACCCGTCTGTAGCCCACAACACAGCCCAAATAGCACAGATATACACAGATCACAGAAATGACATATATGTTCATCTCAAAACTTAATTTGTTCAAAGTACACATATATCACACATAGTTCACAGCAGATCGATTGTTTATTACCAGGTTATTCTCATATGTTTATATCTCACGGCTCCAATTGTATCTCATAGACTCCAAAGTTCACATATCAAATGAACATATATACCAGGCACTTCATCATGGTTTTGTATGTGAACAATGAAACTCACATGTTTCGTCGAGGATCTGCGACACAATAAACGAGGCGAGCTTCTCTCTAATGTCCGCAAAGTTGATTTCAGTGGACTGCACTTCAAATTCCTAAGACAAAGAAAGGTAGTCATAAGATGAAGTTGCACATGTGTATAGCCATCATCCATAAAACGAAGCTGCACAACAAGAGATGACTATATATATATATATATATATATGTGTGTGTGTGTGTGTGTGTGTGTGTGTGACAATAGCAGAACTAAAATTTACAAGTAAATGTATATAAGCCAGCCATAGTCTACAAAAGGGTCATAGCAGCAGATCACAACAACAGCTTCATCTTGTTCCAGATCATAGTAGCAGTTTCAAAAATTGACAGCAGCAGTATATATGATAACAAGAGGGGATCAAGGCATTCCAAGTAGATCACAGCAGCTGAGCAGTAATAAGTACATATATATTTGCAGTTGTACCTGAGGATCAGTCAGATTGGCCTGTCCCATCGCCAGCATCAAGTTGAGGGTCGCAAAGAACCCACATGTGTGGTCCAGACCTTGCTGCTGGCACTGCGAACATAGGAAACATATGGTTAATAATTGAATTAACAAAACAACTGTGAAAGTGAAGCACTACTTACTGGAATTTTGAATGCATGGGTCAACTTCAATTTTCTCTGCCCTTTCTTCGGCTTGGGTTGGCAATTGCCAAAAGCACTACACATACATGAGTTGTTATGAAATTTTTTTGACTTCCACTAACATAATTAAGAAAGAAATACATGGGTCAATAGTAGGTTAGACAATACTCACTCATCTATCACAGATTTGATAGGAGTCAAATCTGACCTCTTGCCTCTATTGGAGTCGAGGTATATCACCTTCTGCCACATTCGAGCGATGATGACAACAATCCAGTGCCCACCACAGTTATGTGCAAACATCACAAACTTTTTCTTGGCATATTTCCTTAGGCAATATTCCAGATAATCCATTCTATAGCCTCTATCAGTGTTCATAGTCTTTATTGGCACTGGATTTGGATCAATAATGCCAACAGGCACATCTTTGGTCCTAGCTTCTATAATCAGGCATCTAGGAATAAAGAAGCATACAAAAGCAATTTAGCAAGCAAATATATGAAGAGCATCCCTAGCTAAAAATGAACAAGCCTAGAAAATAGATGAAATTGTACTTACAGTCACAACACGTGAAGAAATCCTACATCCAATCCATCAAGTTTGAAGAGATCAAACAAGTCTTCTAATCCCACAGTAAAAAACTCAGTGTCTATCTCACGCCAAAAATGTTGTTTCTTGAACACTGCAACCGTCCCAGTTGTCCTCTTCTCTTCACATTCCATGGCAGTGCGGCGGACACAGAACGGCAGCGCGGCGGTGCTCCAGCAAATACAACATGGTATAGGTTAGTCTAAGGGCTCAGGCTGCATGAGCAGCTCACTGCGATGTCGATGCGCTGCTTGGTTGAACCGGGGACGAGGCGGAGCTAGATGGCCGGCGGTGATGGTGAGTGTGGCGGCGCGAACTGGTGGCGAGGTCGCCGTTCCGCCGCGACCTGCGTGGTGGAGATAAAAGAATTAAGCCGATGAGCATCACGGAGTCGTAGGAGAGCTAAAACAGAAAATAGGATCACCAGAGGAGTGCCGGAACGAGCTGGCCACGATGAGCTGCCCATGGCGGCCATGGTGGCACGGCCGCGGCGGCAACCGATGTCGAAGGCGTTTGCGGCGGCGAGAGGTGGCTACTGCAGTTCGAGGAGGACCGCAAGAACTAGGCGGAGCTGGGAGCGCGAGAAATTGGTACAAGATGGAACAACGACAACGAATTTCGCCGTCGAGCGGCGCGACGGTGCTCCGGCGAGAAGAGGGAAAGAGTGGAGCGCCGGCGACTCGAGCTTAAGACTTGCTCACCTATGCCTGGCCGCCTACGTGGCGTGGCCCAAGGCTGCACACCGCCGCTCGCTGTAGCAGCGAGCCCCTCCTTCGGCCGCCCGCCGCCCGCATGCGCAAGAGCCACTGCCCGCTGTGTTCCGTATGCGTCAAGTACATCCCTCTGCCCGTTAGCACATGCCAACGGCTAAGTACGCATGTCAAGTGCTACAGAAGCGTGTATGGAACACACATCTGCCATAAAGTACAGCCGCGTATAGGGGAGGACGCGTCTGCTACAAGTAGGATTACTCAAAACATGCGTCCGCAACAACTTACGCGTCTACAATAAGAGATCTTACTACAAACGTGTGTCACGTACGTGCGTCTGTAGCGTTTGATCCCGTTATTCGAGACTCAGAAATCACAACACGCATCTGTAATAACTGCTGCAGATACAGACGTTTTTTACATACACGCGTCTGTAGGTTTATCGTAGACGCCTTTTACCAACATGCGTCTGCAGTAAGCACTTATTACAGACGCGTGTTGACCTCACCAGACCGGTGACCCCTGCTGGCGTCTTACTACATACGCGCATCAGGAAGGCGTGTCTATAGTTGTACTACAGCAGACGCGCCTTACTAGTCGCGTCTGTGGTGAGGTGGTGGATATGTGGCTTTTTTATATAGTGTGCTGTACTTCAACAAAATCGAAGATAGGTAATCATATGTAGAAGCTTATGATAAGTTTCCTTAGGATTTCCATGAGAACCAGACAAGTGCTTTCCCTGTTGATGCCCGCATGGTAGATGCAGTGACCAAGGAGATTATTAATCACTTCCTTATAGTTGTGTTAAAGGTTTGTGGGATTCATGTAATGATATTTAATGATGGGCCTTGCTATGGTACAACTTTTACCTCGTAAGAGGCAAGATGTCAAACAAACTCAGCCCTTCATTTTTAAAATCCATACAAAAATTAAGTAATTATTAAATAACTAAGTCATTTAAAAAAGAAAAAAAGAAAAGGCTAGAAATCTCATCGGGCATCCTTCTTATCTACTGAGGCATCCTTCCTTAGTCTGACCATTGACTAGTAAGGAAACATACGTGAATACCTTTTTTGATTTTAATCCAACGTCCAACACACATGTATGGATATGCCACACGTGAATCTATTACACATTCTTAAAAAAATTGGCCACATCACTACGTGAAAAATAGTTTGCAGTAACGGAGCTTTTTTTAGGGGCGGCTGTCATTGGAGCAGCCCCTACAGTGGCGTGCTCGGGCTCCAGCACAGCAGCCGTCCCTACAAATAGCACAGTAGGAGCGGCTGGTAATACGAGCCACCCCTATAAATATGTCGATTTGTATACCAGCCACCCCTGCTGTGTCCATTTGTAGGGGCGGCTGAATCACCAGCCTCCCCTACAAATACTCGTTGTATATATAGCAGCCACCTTCTTCCACCTCAGGCCACTCTCTCCAACCCAAGCAAAAAAGGTTGCGAGGCCTTGGGCTCCTCCCAAAAATTGCTCTACTAACGGGAGAGGTTTTGATCTCAAATACTTTGGTGGAGAGGTTGTACAAGGTAAGAAAATGTTATTCCAAGCCTTTAATTGAAGTTTTAATGGTTGGTTAGTGATCGTAATTAGAGTTTTGCTTTTCTCTCTCTTCTACGGTGCTTGAGCTTTGTATGAAGCAAATTAGACTCTAGTTTTGAAGCTATTAGTGTAAATTAGTTAGATAAATGAGATTACACCATTTATTAGTCGATCTTGCTTGATTTTAGTTGAGATTACACCCTACTTTTATGTATGTTTCATGTACATGTAGATTTAGATCTAGATCTAGGGTTTGTTTTTTTAATTTTAATTTTGTAAATTTATGTTTCATAAAATTGGAATAGGATTTGCATGAAAGGTAGTGGGTAAAATATTAATTGTTGCAAATTATTGTCTTTGAAATTATTTATTTTAATTAATAAATATATATTTTTAATTATTTATTGATAAATAGGACATTAATTAATTACCCTCTAGCATGGTGTGTGTTTGATATGCTTCATGTAATTTTATTTTATATTTATTTTTATATATATCTGAAGTATATAGAATTATTGTTAAGAAATTAATTATTAATTTGATTCATTTACATATATATCTGAATTAGTAGTCCTTTAATGTATTTTCTTTAATTATTATGTTTTAAAAGATGGAGTACAGGAAGTCTTGGATGTATGGTTCGTTAAGGTTCAAGGCAGGTTCCGTGAAGAGGTGGACAAATTTATTGAAGCCATAGAGAATCATGCAGCGACGTTGACAGAGAATAAGGATACAATTATTTATCCCTACAAAGATTGCAAGAACCTTATGGCATGAATAGATGTGAGTATCATCAGAGAACATTTGATTGTGCGAGGATTTGTTGAGGACTACAGTGTGGATTTATCATGGTGAAACAATGGTTGTTGATAATGACGACGATGATGAAGAAGACGACGCCGAAACCTTAGAATACATGTCCCAATACTCAGAAGAGTTTGATGCACAAATGGATCCTGAGTTTGGCAATGAACAAGGTGGTGAAGCTGGTGGTTGGGATGGTAATGACGAAGGTGGTGCCAATAATGATGGGAGAGCACATGTTGGTGATGAAGATGATTTTGATGATTTGGAGGAAATGATTTGGGTCCTTGGACCAGAGATTTTACTAAAGAGCCCGAAAGGTCTAGAAAATTTGGAAAGGATAACAAAGGCATCGAAGGAGACTATGTATGGTGTTGAAAAGGGCTTTCCGACACATTGGGCATTGCTAGGTTTTGTGCTTGAGCTACTCAACCTGAAGGCTAAGTGCGGCTGGTCAGACTGTAGTTTCAATGATCTATTGCATCTCCTGTCATGGGTGCTGCCACAACCAAACTCAATTCCTACCAACACATACCAAGCGAAGAAGGTCATAAGTCCATTGACAATGGGGGTTGAAAAAAATCCATGCATGCCCCAACCAATGTATCCTTTTTCATGGCGAAACGTTCAAGTTAGTAGATAAATGTCCCCGGTGTGGAGCCAGCCGATACAAGAACAATGACCTTTACGGTGGGGATGAAGCCTCCATGAGGAAAAAGAGGAATAAGAAGGGTACGAAAAAGGTGGTACAAGAATCTTAGGCCCTAGAGGACACTCCATTAAGCAACGATGCAAAGCAGAGAAGAATTCATGCCTTAGTAATGTGGTACCTGCCAGTGACCGACCGCTTGAGACGTATCTTCCTAAACCCTAAAGAAGCCGCACTCATGACATGGTGGGATAATGAGCGCAAGGTGGATGATGATAAGATTGCACACCTGGTTGATTGTAGTTAGTGGTAAAGGATCGATGAGAAGCACAAAAAATTTAGCGATGACCCAAGGACTGTACTATTTGGCTTGAGCACCGATGGAATGAATCCCTTCAATGAGAGGATGAGCGACCACAACACTTGGCCAGTGATCTTGACCATATACAATATCCCAACGTGATTGTGTCAGAAGAGAAAGTACCTTCTCCTCACTATTCTTATTTCTGTCCCTAAACAACTAGGCATTGATATAGTCGTGTTCCTCGAGCCTTTGATGCAAGAAATGGAGAGGCTATGTAGGCATGGGAAGCTGATGCACGATGCATTCCAAAAGGAGGACTTCATATGTAGAGCAATAATATTTGTTACTACCAATGATTACCCCGTGCTGTTTGCTTTGTCTGGATAGATCAAAGGGAAGACGAGATGCTTAGTTTGCTTGGATGGTCCTACATGGGTGTTCCTGAATGCATCCAAGAATATAGTTTACCGAAGGAACCAGTGCTTCTTAAAGACAAGTCACAAGTACCGCAGCAAATTATTCTTTAGATTTTATGATAACACCCCAGAGATTGAACCCCCTCTGGAGAGACGTCATAACAGAGAACGTGAAGTGTATGTGTAAGTGTGTGTGTTTGTAAGACTTCATTTATGCATGTGTGTGAGACTATATATTTATGTATGTGTGTGAGACTATATATTTATGTATGTGTGTGAAACTACATTTATGCATGTGTATGAGACTACCCTTTGCAACATCTAGATGAACCTATTCAACATCCACTCTATTACTACTAAAATAGTCGTAACACGCAAACACTTAAAACATGCACTTATTACTACTGCAACATGTTCGGACTACTATTGAAACACTTAAAACAAACACTTAACACTTTATGAAATAAAGAAATGATCAAAATAAAATTTGGAGATCTTGACGAGTTATATAACTTTTATATTCATCACCTTTACAATTGAAATTATTTAGTGGTTGAAAATCAGGTTTGAAGTTGTCATTTTCTGAAATTCAAAATTTGAATTGTCCAAAATTAGTGACAAAGATAGATGACTAGACTAAAATGATAGAGCATGATTTTAGAAAATTTTAGAAAAAAAAACTATCACATTTGGAGTTAGTATGAGGGAGAAAAACTAGTTACAAGTTTCAGCCATAGATTAACAAGAGAAATCACACTTGTTCATCATGGATCATCATGAACATTTGTTATTTTTCTTTTTAATCTTTGGGTAAAATTTGTAACTAGTCTTTCTCCCTCATACTAACTCCAAATATGATGATTTTTTCCTAAAAGTTTCTAAAATCATACCCTATCAAGTTACTCTGTTGATTTGGTCATTCTTTTCGTTTGACAAAGTTTGAGCAATTCAAATTTTCAAATTTAAAAAAATAAAAAGTTTTAATAAGATTTTGAAACACCAAATGATTTCAGCTGAAAAAGTGATGAATACCAAAGATGTATAACTCATCAAGATCTACAACTTTTATTTTGATTATTTTTCCATCTCACAAAGTGATAGTAAACATTGTTCACAAATCAACACGTCTCTCATATAGTTCATGAAACTATGAGTGATATGTGAATTTATGAACAATGTTTACTAATACTTTTTCAAATGAAGAAGTGACCAAAATAAAAGTTGTAGATAGTGATGAGTTCAACAACTTTTATGTTCACGACTTTTGTAGTTGAAATCATTTAAGGTTTCAAAATCTTGTTTAAAGTTGCCATTTATTGAAATTCAAAATTTAAACTGTTCAAATTTTGTCAAATGAAAAAGATGACCAAAATAAAAGTTGTCGAAAGTGATGTGTTCAACAACTTTTATGTTCATGACTTTCTTATTTGAAATCATTTAAGGTTTCAAAATCTTATTTGAAGTTGACATTTACTGAAATTCAAAATTTGAACTGTTCAAATTTGGTCAAATGAAAAGAGGAAAAAAATATAAGTTGTACATCTTGATGAGTTCTACAACTTTGGTATTTATGAGTTTTTCAGCTGAAATAATTTAGTGTTTCAAAATCTTTTTTAAAGTTGTCATTTTCGGAAATTCAAATTTTGAATCGTTCGAAGTTCATCACATGAAAAGATGACCAAAATAAAAGTTGTACATCTTGATGAGTTGTACCACTTTTATATTCATGACTTTTTAGTTGAAATCATATACTCTTTCAAAATATTGTTTCAAGTTGTAATTGTTTGAATTTCAAATTTTGAATCATTCAAACAAAGTTACATGACAAGATGACCAAAATAAAAGTTGTACATGTTGATGAGTTATACAACTTTTATGTTTACAACATTTTCATTTTAGATCATTTAATGTCCTAAAATTATAGTCGAAGTTTTAAAATTCAACTTTTTAATTTTTGAATTTTTTTTGTTTTCTATATTGTTTTGAATATCACCGAATTGTTTTTATATATATTTGTGCATAAATAGAATAATACAAAATATTATATACATTTACTTTGTGTTTTTATGATATAAAAAATATAGAATTAATAATTTAATTAAATGGAAAATATTTGTAGGGGCGGCCAGATCAGGAACCGGGGCGGCTGATGTTTTAAGCCACCCCTACAAATTGTCCTGGGTATATAAGCACGGGTGCTCGGGGGCCAAAATTTTGTAAGTGTTGGGTGCTCTTTTCTTCCTCCGACGCCATCAGGCTGCCCAAATTTTCTCCCGGCACCCCGCCGCTACTGCCTCCCGGACCTCTCCTGACGCCGGCGCCCCCTCTCCGCACCCCCGGGCCACAGATCGACATCCCTAGGCCACCACGACGCCGCACGCCCCATCTCCACGACGGCTAGGGTTTTAGAGCCCCCAGCCGATCGACCCGCTGCCTCCTCCCCATCTCTGACCTCGAGCTCCGCCAACCCGCTCTATCCCCCAGGCCGCCAAACAAGTTAGGGTTTGCGGTTGTGCCGTCCACATCCATGACCCGGTCCGTCGCTGCCTTGTTTCCGACCTTGAGGTGCCGCGGGCCTGCTCCCCGCCCTCCCGTGGCCCAGGTGCTCGTGCGCTCTAGTGTCCGTGCTCCCTCCCCCAGCGAGCGGCCATGGTGCCCGAGCTCTCCGACGTCCGCGCTCCTTCCCTAGCGTCCACGCTCCATCCCCCGGTTAGCAGCCCCGGTGCCCATTAGGGTCCAGCGTCCACACACCTCCAACAGCGGGCGGCCCGGCTGCCCGTTCTCTCCAGCGTCCGCGCACCTCCACTGGCGTCCATGCTCCTCCACAGCTTCCCCTACACCTTACAGGTTCGGATCCACCACTGCTGCTGCTCGCTGCTCCATCACTTGTTCCTGATGCTTTACCCAACGTGCATTGCCTTAGTTTGTCAATGCTTGTGTGCTTATTTGCGTAAATGCTCATTGCATGCTTGGCAAATTGGTATGGTATAGCAACTGCAAATTGGGAAACAAATATGATGCCTAAGTCTGCCTTGTTATCAAGAACTACTTGTGTAATAGACATCATTGCAGTTTTGTCCTCAGGGTTGGGAATGTGATTGGGAAACAAACCTAAATAAGTGGTGTTTAAGAAATGGAAGAAAGGCCAAAAGTATTATAATTGCATGAAGAAAACAATAAGCTATTACCATCAGGCTCAAGGAATTGACTTCCAGTAGTAACAGCTCCTAATGGTTTGAGTACCTTATCCTAATACAAAAACCACAAACATAAAACCATTCTTTTATCAATAGCTAGTTGTTTCAGGAGTATCACTCCTATGTATTCAGTGGAGAGTTTGGCACTGTAAAAGGAAAATCATGCAAAAAAATGTAGAACTCTGAATTGGGAAATTACTCTAGGATGGAGTTTTTGAAATGGATAGATACCGACTTGCTTTATATAGAGCAGATTGAAATTCTTGACTGAACATTTGAATGAAAATTGAATGTTAATGTTATCTGCTGTCCTACATGGTTGGAAATTGCGTGTTCTAAGGGGGGGAATGGTTGAAAATTCAAACTTAAACAATTTGATTTCTCTAGCTGTTACATTAATGGTCTGTTTGCCGCCGTTGTGCCATGCTGCACTTATTTTTTGAGGCTGCTATGTAGGAAGCAAATAACTGAAGATGTCATAGTTTGTTAGGGAAATCCAATTAAGTCTTTTATTTTTTGAGGCTGCAATATAGGAAGCAAATAACGAAGATGTCATAGATTGTTAGGGAAATCCAATTAAGTCTAGATAAAATGTGTTACACAACTGCTGAGTTGTTGATTTTCTCACACGTGTTGTGTAAGATGAAACATATTAATATGCAAGATAGATTAGAATAAAAACAGTTAGCCAACATTAGTATTTTTAAAAGAAGTTCCACCAAACAATATCATCAATATTCAATAATCCATCTCAATGCCAAACAGAGCCTTATATTAAACTGCAGAGAGGAGAGTGTGAAGCATTTCAATAGACTGATCAACCATTTGACCACAGGTAATGATATACAACATAACAAATGAACCAAGGCTAAAAGATGTACATTGGTACAGGACTTTGGAAGTGTAACACATTACCACAAAAAAACCACCAGCACCATTCCCTGCATCAACGATTATATGCAGTCACTCCAATGGTTTTTCTAAGGCCAAAGAAAAAAAACATAACCATCATAAGTTGTTTCATTTGTTTGTTTCCCTGAAGGCTATAAGTTGTGTCATATTAATGTTTGACATTCAATCATTTCATAAAATTTCACTATATCTATCACTCACATGGACAGATTTGTTGGAACACTAGTAGAAATTGATTACCCAGAAACAAAAAGATAATTTCTGCTGTTTGTAAAGAAGTGCAGAAAATAAACAACTAAGAATATAAAATGTTGAAAATTGGCATGGTGTATATGCAAAATAAGATGGTGTCTACAAATCATAACTATAAGATAAAGAAAAACTCAAACAATAAGTTGGTATTGCAACAAATCGTAAGGGCTTGTTTAGATGGAAGGGGATCTCCTCGTCTTCTATCGAAACAGGCCCTAAGGGGCTAAAAAGTGCAAGTGGAGGACGAAAGGTATAACTAACTGAATTTGATTGAGCACACAAAAGTAATCAAATAGATTGAAGAAATTGTCAGTGGATAACTGGACATGAAAAGTTAATGTGTCAGACAAGAAATCCAACAGTGTACTCTAGTCTAGTAAGTAAAAAATTAGTTTTAAAATATAGCACATGAAAGCACCTTTGTCTCCAGCAGATTTACGAACTGCTTGTACAAGATCAGAAGCATAAATTGACATGTAGTCAACATTTAGCCACAACTCCCCTTGAAGCTTCCCCCTGTTCTTTCAGGTTGCATTTATTTATCTTCCTTTTGAACCTAAAACTTCTCTTGAACTGAACACCAAATCCTAGATTTATGAATAGAAATGTCGAAAAGTACAATATAATTGTTCAACCATTAAATACACTGATCCTTTGTATTGGATCCCTAAGTCTATGAAATTAATAATCTACGGCATACATGTTAATACGGCAAGTGATTTTGGCTCACCTCTTGAACTTATGTGGTTACTACGACCTTCCGCTCTGCTGGCTAAGTTCTTCCTTCCTCATCTTTCCTTAAAATATACTGTAACTGTAAATGTCTGATCAACATATAATAATACTTCGTATTTCTACCTTGATACATGCTGATCGTCTGGAGCATCACAAGGGTCCTTTCATATTTCTTTTCTAACCTGCATACAGTGAACACCAGTTAACTCTATCATAATCCAGCTTTACGATCAACTCTTTCTCTTTTGTTCTGATCTCATCATTAAAAATTTGGAAGCGTTAAGGTTCAATTCTCACAGGCAAAGCTATCTGATGTGGCTAGTTCTTTCTTCTTCTCCGTACAAAACTTCCTTCTATCTTACAGATCTATGAGGCAACAGAAAAAAGAAATTTAAACAAATCCAGAGCAGAAGCTGCACGCATTCAAAAGGACAACTTTCTCAAATCTATATTTTGTGTCACAAGAACTTTCTCAAATCTATATTCTGTGTCATAAGAGAAATTGAAATTTGGGAAAAAAAAGAAGGTACACTATAGCTCATTCTAATGCATATGAGGTAGCTCATATGATGATCGAATGCCCCCCTACTTATAAGCGGTTGTTGTTTTTTTGCCATCTTTCCTATCCTCTATGTTTGGGAAGCAGCTGCTACTTTTTTTACACATTTTCCTCTCTATGTTTGTTAAGCAGCTGTTGCTTTTTTTTTGCCAAATCTCCCCTCTCCTCTCCTCTCCTTTGTTTTGCCGATGATGAAATTGTCTAAGTCCATACATTATATGGAATATGAGCTGATGATCAAGAACTTGTGAGGAACTTGACATCATTACCAGACGCCCCTACATTACCTTCTCCTCTATTCTGTGTTATGATGCCTTGATACTCCAAGTTCATGATCAAATGATGAGTGACATGTTTCTGAGGCATCTACTACTGCTACTACTCGTTTTTTATATATTGTTGTTTTATAGGACTAATTTGTTTTATAGACCTTTTTTATTTCTTATACCTTCTCGCGTACTTAAAGCACACTTTCTTGCATCTATTCGAACAAAGCACGAAATAATGTCGCGGACAGCAGAAAGTGCAGCCTGATGCCCCAAGCATGATGAGTAGCCAACCTATGAAGAGCAAGCACTAGAGGACCAGCTTACTTAGGAGCAGTTAGATAATGAATTAGAAAATGATCTACAAGTGATGCTTACTCAGGAGCAGTGTGACGAGGAGGAAGGGGGAGCAGAGGGAATAGCAGGAGAGGCTGCTGAAGGCGAAGAAGAAGAGGATGATGATGATGAAGACGACGAGGAGGAGGACTTAGAAGAGGGATATGTAAGTCCCGAGGTTACTTTCCCACGTGAAGCCAGAAGGAGGCCAACGGAGGAAGATTTGGACAAGGATTTTGACCCAAACGAGGAGGTAGGGATAAAGCCTTAGCTTGTAAATTTTGCTAAAGCTTTGGCTGTGTTACCTCTGCTAACACTTTGACCTGTCGTATATACAGGTCCCTCCTAAAACTCAGAAAAGACGACGTCGACGTCCGTGACATCTCACCGGACAAGACAGAGTAGAGGAAGGGAGAGCAGAGGCAACAGCCATAGAGACGGACATTGATGCCTCTGCTCCACAACCTCAAGACACAACCACAAACATGACTACTAAGCCAAAGAGGTAGCGAGGGGATAGAAAAGCAAACCAATATCCAGATAAGGCATGCTATGTGATAACGGAGGTCGGGCCAGTATGGGAGATCCTTGAGCCAAAGGAATTTAGAGGACGATTCCGTAATGCGATCAGGGCCCTAGTAAGAGATAAATTGAACCCAGCAATCCCTAACTGGAAAGAGGTACCAGAGAAGAAAAAGGATGAACCATGGGATAAGCAGATGAAGCTCAATTTTAGATTTTCAGAGGGTAAGCAAGAACTGGGAAAAAATGCTTTCAAGATCATGGGAGAGTCATTCTGATGTTGGAGGTCGGAGCTCATAAGAAGTATATCCAAAAGGGGTTAACTCCCTTCAACGAGTTCGACAACATAGTTCCTAGTCAATGGGAGGAGCTCGTGGCTCAGAAGACTTCACCGAAGGCATTGGAGCTCTATGCCCGTAACACCGAGCTGGCAAAGAGGTACAAACACCACCATCATCTAGGCCCCGATGGCTACTATGCCAAGGAAGAGCAGTTTAGCAAGATGGACGAAGAGGCCATAGCTTCTAGGAATATCGGTGTGAAGAATTTGAAGGTACGCTCAAAGAATTGAATATATGCAAGGAGTACAGAATCATCCAGCGGTAATCTTAAGTTTGATAAGCTAGAGACCCAAGAGGCAGTATCAAGGATACTAAAATATGCTAAAGGATACTAAAATATGCTAAAGACAAGGAGAAGGGCTCATTCAATCCTTCTAGAGAGAGGGATGAGCTTAGCCTTGGCTTGGGAAACAACGAGCACACAGGCCGCACCAGGGGGCTAGGGAAAAGGATGACCTAGAAGCACAAATTCGAAGAGGATAGGCACATGTACAAGAAACATGGCAGAGACCGGGAGGCTAATCTTGAGCTCCAAGTGAAGGCTCTAGTTGCAAAGGCGCTGGAGGAGCAAGGACTGTCTACGTAGCCATGAACATTAATGGCGCCGTCGGGAGAACTGGCATTAGTTGGCAGCCCTCCGGAAGTTCCTAGCAGCCAAGGTTCCACTGCAGCCACAACCCCCGTCGATCGCATATGGGAACCAACTAGTTGCACCTTGGTGTTTCTCAGCGGCCGGCAGAACATTGTGATGGAGGTGTCAACGGGTGTGGCACATCCTCCCGGTGGCTTACACCACAATAATAAGATACCACTGGACTACACTAGGGTCGAGGTGCATACCATGAAGCCCGAGTTCATGCAGTGGAGGATAGACTACACAACTCTAGAGGGGCTAGTGTTACTCGGAGACATAATGGGGTAGTTCATCCTCTGGCACAAACAGGACATTATATTGACTGCTTCTTCGCAGCCTCCCCCTCTCTTAAATTTGGAGCGAGTTGTTGAGGATGGAGAGATATTTTCACCATCTTGTGACCACCACATTCCTGAGATGCCACATTCTTTCTGACCTCCTAGCGAGCATGTGCCTGATAAGCCACAACCTTCTCTAGCTCGTACCGAGCAAGTGCATGATAAGATGCCACAGTCTTCTCAACAAGCGCAGTTGATACATGAACAACGAGTGCCTCCTGAAGAAGCTGATGCACAAGAAGATGAGGACGTGCCTGAATGGGAACTTCGAAAGAAGCATCCAATCACCATAAGGCCAATTTATGTTCCGATGAAAGAAGTTTCGTCGATGCACAAGTGGTATGCCCATGACCGGTTCAAGCCTGAGAACCAAGTTAAAAAAGTCCCAACACGGGCTTCTGAGGAGGCCGTCACTAGCAAAGTCCACCAAATAGCAAAGAAGTATCCAAATGTTGATGCCATCAAATGATGAAAGGATTGCCCGAAAACATATGAAAGTGGCAAGCCCTTCCTACCAAACCGGGACATCCAGTGCCTACCACTTGGAATGAGAAGGTTCCATGATTGGTACTTGCATGTTCTCCTAATGAGCATAGACCTCGTACAAGCATGCTTCCCCGCCGGCACATTTGGAAGCCCAGTCGGGAAAATTATCTTTGACTTCAAAAACATGCAGACAGGCTTTCACCTTAGAGCAATGGAAATGAATCTAATTCGCACGTGGTGCCTGTAAGTCCTTGCCCTCCCGATATGATATGAATGTAATCTTTGGATTTTGTTGTAACTAACCCTCGCTGTGATTTGTAGAATGCAAGTGCACATTATAAAACAAATGCCAAGTGTGAAAGCCAGGTATATAGACCCTCAAGCTATAGCATAAACAAATTTTAATTACCCTAGACAGTGGAATCTGAATGCCAAAGAGCTAGCTGCTGGAAAGACCCTTCGAGAGAAAAAGGACATTCGTGAGAAGAAACTAAGGCAAGAGTCCCTTAAGGTTTCGGCATACATTGCCCTGGCTTTTAAAAATCTCCAACAACACTCTACTATATGGCTACCATACAACTTTGAGTAAGTTCAACTCTATACTTAAAGCTTTGTTTGATATATTTTATTTGATGCAAAAGAGCTTATCTAGTTCTATGATTAAATTCATGCAGCAACCACTGGATTTGTAGAGACGTCGATGTTGGGAGGAGCATGGCATGGGTCTTTGATTCAATAGATAGGGACCCGGTGACATACAAAGGCTTCATATCGATTCTCAAGACGTATACATATCGACAATCCTCATTAGCTTATATATTTGTATACGTACTTGTAACGTTCACTTTTGGATACTAACAAGTTGCATTCGCTAAAATAATTCGAACAGGGCATTCAGGTTCTATGTCAATGAACATCACGGAAGGCATGATCCAGTAAGAAAGGAAAGGCTGGCTATAAAAACACTATGTGTGGTAAGTGTAACTTACTTTAATACTCCATTACATGGCTATCAAAAGCATTACTTAACATTTCCATATGCAAAACACACAGTGCCCCAAGCAGAAGCCTGGGAGTGTACATTGTGGATACTATGTATGTTCTATGATGAGTAACACCGGTGCCTACAAGAGACACCCCTTAAGGATAAGTTTGAACGCCTATAGTATAAAAACTTCGCACATGATATGAAATACTAAACCGAAACTTGTTCTCTTGTAGTGGAAAGAAGAGAAAGAAATGAAAAGAGACCCATACAAGGATGACCAACTCTTAGAGCTCGTCGGCGGCCTTTACAACTTCATATTGGACCAGATTGTACACGTCAAAGACCCCTACCATGATCGAGATTCTGACTTAGGTAGAAATCCTCAGTACCAACACCTTTGTGGGACTGAAAGGCTATCTCTGGGCCGTTGATAACAATGTGTATAGAATTTGACATTGGTCTTACCTTGTGGGACGGTTTGAACTTATGGAACGAATTAGACTTGTGAATTATGTCTATTTAATGATGGATATTTAATGATGGATTGTATATATTTTTATGAATTGGACTTGTAATGGTTGTTTATATAATGCTCTTGTGCTTGTGGTCATACTTGAATTATATATATATATATATATATATATATATATATATATATATATATATATATATATATATATATATATATATATATGTTCTGGTCGAGTTTGAATCATAAATTTGATTTTTTTGCGGAAAAATGTACTGTAGGGGCGGTTCTAGACTGAACCGCCCCTATAAACATGTATTGTAGGGGCGGCTAATACTACGGCCGCCACTACAAATCGATTTGGTAGAGGCGGCCTACAAATCGATTTGTAGGGGTGGCTAATAACACCAGCCGCCTCTACAAATCAATTTGTACGGACGGTCTGGGAACCGCCCCTACAAATGCATGATTTATAGAAATGGTATGGTAGAGGCTGCTGGCCGAGCCGCCTCTACAAAGCCTCACCAGCCGCCCCTAGAAACCATTCATTCCTGTAGTAGTGCATTAGACACTAGATGTCACACGTTAAGAAAATTACAATAATTGGTCATGTTACACCATGAATATGCATGTCCTCATCTTCATACATAAAGCAACATACACAAGATAGCAGTTGAGCCTTAGATACCACACGTAAAAAATATATCTTGCTATGATTAAGTATGTTAGATTATTAAAGACTCACAACTTAATTATGAATGCATGTGACACAAATATGTATGTCGTATCCCAAAATAAAATATTACAATTCATGTGAGACCTCCAACCTTAATAGGTCAGGTTTCAAAAAAAATCAAGTACACGTAACACAATTTGGGATATAAATTATGACACATAGAAATAATCTACCAACTTACATACTTGACGTTGGGAAATATCGGCACAGATCCATGCAGCATGCATGTGCATGCACGCCACATTCGTTTGATAGATATTTTCCTTATTTTTCCCATTTATCAAACCAAAAATAGATATAAATATGTATTTCTTATATTACCTCCTAGGAAGTAATATGTGCTAATAACCATCCAGATCAACGGTCAGTTTTTTGGAGGTACCACATCAACAATCACAGTTTTTTACATTTTTTCATATTTGTCTCTATATGTGTAATATGGATATTTTGGGCACACATATAATTAGTGCTTGGTTTATTCTAAAAACCAAGTCTGACAAAACCGACAACGGTTGCATCTTCTTTAGTAATACTTGAAATGATTGGCTCGAGGTCACCAAACTTCTTTGTGGATTTGGGTAAATAGAGAGCACTTGAAAAAACATAAGCACACCTATCTTTTTTTAGGAACTTGGGAGGGGAAGCGCCCCTACCTAATTTGAATTAATTTGAAATGCAAGTGGTACATATGCAAAGCCAAAGGTGGCAAAGAAAAGAGAAGGAGAACAATAGACAAAGAGAGGAAAACATGAAGAAGAAAAAGGACTCAAAACTAGAGGAAATGGAAATAAAAATAAAAAAGAAGAAGGAACAAGCTAGGTTGAATATTCAGCTCTTTGTTTATTTGTTCTTATCAACCTGTTGTCTCTCTTGATCTTTCAGCTCTTTGTTCCTAATTTTGTGTTCGTGCTTTGATAGCAATTTTCCTTGATTCCTTCTTGGTTTTATGTTCCCAAAAAAAATTTAATGTTTGCATGCATAGAGTTATCTTTGATTGTTGAACATGAGAGTGTAACATTATTAAAGACTTTTCTCTTTTTTGCCAGCCACATATTCCAGACGACTGCTATGAACAGACATACCTGGTTAGTTAGTTTATTGTTTTTATAATAAATATCAAGTAGAGCGCTACGATATGTTCTAAAGACCAAAGTTGACCCCTCCCTCTCTTTGGTCTACCGTTATACTAGAAGCCAATGATCCTTTCACTAACCCGAGCAAAATCTACCTCTTGCCCACCACAGGATTCCAATTCTTCTCCGGCGTGGGCCATGTTCCAGCAATCCAACTCATGTCCATTCTAGTAACATCTAAATGAAGCGAAGAGCCATAGACAAGATAAGGTTTGTATGGTTCAAGACACATAAGGTTTGTGCGGCTATGTGTTTTGACCGGCATGCACCACACAGTTGGCTACCAACAGTACTATCTTCAAAACTTAGGCCACGTTTGGTACGGCTTTTCCAGTAGTTATATGATCTATTTGAAGCTATTTTGTGCCAAACAGGTGTTTCCCAAACAGTTCTAAAAGTGAACTACCTAAAATTCTACACTCACAGAAGATGAGTACCGGTGGGCCTAAGCACGCACGGGGGCAAATTTTCCCTTAGGTCTGTGTGTGAAGGGACAACTACGCATCTGATTGCGTCGGAGAGGGCACGCGGGCGTGAAGGGTGGGAATTTGGGCATGGAAGGTTTGCTCAGATGAAGAAAGAGCGGCGTCGGGAGATGTGTGGGGAAGAAAGAGTGGCCATGGAGATGAAGGAGATGACAAAAAGATAAAGGATGAAAAGAAAAGATAAAGGTATTATGAGCATTTTATGTTTATCTACTATGAGAACCGATTTATCAAACAGCTTCACACTATGTAAAAAACAGTCATATCCACCAGCGCTACCTACAGACGTCGGACGAAAGCACGTCTGTGATACAAAGTTACAGACACGCGATAATAAACAAGCGTCTGTAGTAACTCGCCGACCGAGGACGCCGGTCAGGCGGGGTCAACACGCGTCTGTAATAACGGGTTGCTACAGATGCGTCTGAAATTATATCACAAACGCGTGTTACAGGAAGTCGTTTGTAGTTTGTCGGCTTATCACAGATGCGTGTTAATCTACAGACGTACTTAGTCAAGACGCGTCTGTAGTATCGCAATTAGCACAGACACGTGTTTAGTTTTAGACGCGTGTTATGAGAACGCGTCTGCAGTAATCATAATTAGAGCAAATTTGTCCTTCATTACACATGTCTGTGATATATGGCTGACGCTTGTTGTGGATGTGCGTCTGTAATATTTTTGGTGCATGCTTAGTAGTTGGCCGGTGCAAGCATTCAATTCATCAATCAATAACTGCGCTCTTCTCGCGCGCCGAGGCTCCTCAGCTCGGTCAAGGCGGTGCGACACGCGCTCCCTGGCCAGTGGCGAGAGATCACTCAGAGAATTCAGCTCATCTCAGGGCGGTGGCCGGCCATGGTGCAGTGCGGTGCGCGCGCAGTCCTCTGAGGCGGGCGGCGCGGGCGGCGGCCGGGGGTGCGCGCGAGCCAGCCGGCAGGCGGTGCTTGGGTGCGCGTGGTGAGGCGGGCGGAGGCCGGTGGCACAGGAGGCACACACGGGCGGCGGCCGGAGGCCCGGCGCACAATATGCGGCCGTGGCGGCCGCGACGCAACGCGACACCCGCGGGCAAGACCCATGCGGTGGCACCAGCGACGGCGGCTGGGGGTAGCCGGGGGCATGCCTAGGCGTGCTAAGGCCATCGACTGGCCATTCCCCTTCAGCTCTGCTCTGCTCTCGATCCATATCCATCCATCGACCATATGGTCTGTCCACCGATGACCATCCTTTCCTCTTTTTGGTCCCCGGCGTGCTCAGCTCAGCTCAGCTCAATCGGGTAGTAGTGACCAAATTCATTCCTAATAACAGCATCAAAATTTTTATGTGAGCATGATCAACTCAACTACCAGATGGAATCCATTTGCTTAATTCTATCTCGATCTCTGCAGCAGGGCGCGCTCGTGCCTACTCTTCTCAATCTCTGTAGTGCTTCGCCATCACCATCTATCCTCCAGCAGTGCTTCACCACCTAGCAGTGGCTAGAGGTGAGCTCAGCAACAACTTGTGCAACTGATTAACTTGCATTCTGAACTTTGATGAGCTTGTGTCAAACTATGATGATGAAACAGCTAATGATTGTGCCAAAAATGTTGTGTTGTGACAATTTTTAGAATTGATCGACTTATTCTTCCATTTTCAATTTTCTTTTTTAGACTATGGAGAATCGAAGCCGCTGGATGTATGTTCGGAACCGTACTTGTGATGACTATTTAGATGGTCTTAAATCTTTCTTAACTGCTGCAGAGACAGATATGTTGAATCGACAGAAGTCATCTGTGTGGTGTCCATGCGTTGACTGTAACAATGAAATGCAATACTCGAATTTGATGATAGTCCATGCCCATCTAATAATGAGAGGACTCATGGATGACTATAGATGTTGGAACAAAAATGGAGAAGAAGGTGTCAATGACCGAGATCAGGCACAGGCTGCTGGTCAGCACGATGGTGACGAAGGCCTCCATGAAACTTATGTCGGTGGCGAGGAAGCACCCTTTGGCGATCAGGAACTCTGTGATGATGATGTAGCAGATATTGCTGCCAACTATGATGTTATCCATCTTGCTGAGAATCTAGAGGAGATGGTGCGTGATGCCTTCGGCTTTGAGGAGTACACTGGTTTAGAGTTTAAGAAGCTAAAACAGTTGTTGAAAGATATGAAGACCCCACTCTATCTGAGTTGCAATGAGAGGCATACAAAGTTGTCCGCTTCGCTAAAGCTTCTCCAATTGAAGGCAGCAAATCATTGGACTGGCAAGGGCTTCAGAGATTTGTTAGAAGTGCTTGTGGATATGTTTCCCCACGGGAATGAGATACCTAGGACTACATATGAGGCCAAGAAGATTGTTTGTCCAATGGGATTGAAGTTTGAGAAAATTCATGCTTGCAAGAATGACTGCATCCTATTCCATGGTGACAATGAAGCTCTAACTAAATGCCCCAAGTGTGGAACCTCTCGTTACAAATGAAGAACTAATGAGGGTGATGACGAGGAGATGTGACATAGAGTTCCTAGGAAGGTCACATGGTACTTCCCTACAATTCCTCGCCTGAAATGGTTGTTTGCATCCTCCAAGGACGCACAACTGTTGAGCTGGCACTCGGATGGACGAACGGTTGATGATTATATATGACACCCAACAGATGGTATTTAGTGACAGGTCATTGATTTTAAGCATAAATCTTTTTCTAATGAGCCAAGGAATCTTTAGTTTGCACTGAGCACAGATGGCATGAACCCATTTGGTAACATGAGTAGCTCACATAGTGTTTGGCCTGTGTTGTTAACTATCTACAACCTTCCACCCTGGCTATGTAACAAGCGGGGAGAGGGTGTCTTGGGGAGAAGCAAAATTACCCAAGATTTAGATGCCTTCGAACGAGCCCACTTTCTAGTGTTACAGCACACAGCAGAAGTGGAACCTTACATCGAAGAGCATATGGAGATGTTGAGGCAACAAAATCCGCACCGGGGCAAAGCAAAATTTTTTATTTTTAACACTTCTTAAAACTATTTTCAAAATTGACACTGTTTATTTTTTATTTTCAAATCTAACACTTTTGGCAGCGCCTATTGCCATGGCATGGCCAAACCACTCTGCCACGCTATGCATGGCGGCGTGGCAGAGGGGGTGATGTGGCAATGGCCTGGGGCCTTAGCGGCTGACGTGGCAGGCGCTGCTGCGCTGCATATCTTTGCGCGGCAGCGCCGTACCACGCTGCATGGCACGACAAGGCCCACGACCTGGCGTCATCCTCTCTCCATTCGTTTCCAACTCTGTTTCATTCAGCCCACCGCTGCCAGCTGCGTCGTGCCTGTCGGTCTCTCCTACCACCGCCATCCGCCCATTGGCCCCTGCCTTGGCTCCTCCACCACCGCCTGTGCCTCTCTATCTACCTCTCTCCCCATTCCCCTATTGATAGGCTGGGGGTCAGCCCCTTGGTCACTCGTGCCCCCTCCCTTGGTGGCTGGCCATTCAGGCACCGCCACCACCGGCGAGGACGCTAGCGGCCCTCTTCATCGTCAGGGCTGACCCCCAGAAGCTCTCCGTGTTGTTGCTAAGGTATTCCCCTCCAAGTCCCTCATTTTGGTGATTAATTTTTTAATCAATTGATTAGGGTTAGTGATTTGGTATAGTTAGGTAGTTAGGTTTTAGGGTATGGTTAGGTAGTTAGCCTTTAGGTTTTTGTTAGTTAGGATTTTGGGTTTAGGGTTTGGTTAGTAATTTAGGGTTCAGGTTTTTGTTAGTTAGGATTTTGGGTTTAGGGTTTAGCTTTTTGTTAGTTAGGACTTTGGGTTTAGGGATTGGTTAGGTAGTTAGGGTTTATTTATTTTCAAGTAGTAATTGTAGTTAGTATAGATACTAGTTTTGAAGTGTTGGTACTTAGTAGTGTGTGATACGATGATTTGGACGACTTGATGAAGTTTCCTCAAATGATTTTGTAGATGGATTGTTGTGTCCATGTTTTTTACGGAGGAAATGTTAGGAAAGAAGATGGTATGTTTGAGGATATGGAAGAAGAATTAGAATGGTTTGATGAACCTCCTAGCTTCAACGACCTTTGTGTCCATTTGAATGCAAAGTTTGGCGGTGATTTCAAACTAAAGGGGAGGTGTGATAGTGGGAAGACTAGGGCACACTATGTCCTGATGCCCTTGCACGACCGTGCTCACTGGTCCCGCTACAATAGGGTGCAAGGTTTCTAGGATGGGCCATCCATTGATGGTGTTGGAGGCAATGAACAAGAATTGGAGGTCAAAAGGGGAAGCAACTCAGGGTAACATGGATTTGGACGGTCAGTTGATGCAGGAGTAGCTTCATTCAACTCCAATGGTAGTCGATGATTCTAGGTGGTTCTCAGTAGGCTGTATAAGCAATGACTTCGATGTGAATGAGTTCGAGCGGAAAGAGGAGGAGCGAAACATAATAGTACATTCGACCAGATCCTTACACGGCACAGAGCTTATGCAACTGAGGTCGATGAACATACCTTTTAGTGTCATTCCAAACTATAGGGATGTCAGCATGACGGATATGGCAGTTTGTGACACTGGTCTACAGATGTGTAGGAAATCATTGTATGACCATGAGAATGTAATCCTTAGCAAGGGGATGATATTCAATACAATGTCAGAGATGAAGCTGTTCCTTTAGGACTATGTTGTCCATCACCATAGGCCGTACACCGTCACACATTCGGACCATGAGTTGAGGTACCATGTGATATGCAAAAATGGTTGTATGTGGAGGTTAAATGCATGAAAGAGATAGAGTGATGGCAAGTGGAGGATAAGTCAAGTGATCCAACCCCACACTTGCCTATCAAATAAGGGGAAGGAAAATCATCAGCAACTCACTGTGTATTACCTTGCCCATCATATATTGGGGTTCATTGATGACAATAACAATATTTTGGTGTCTTCCTTACAATAGTCCATATCTAGATTCGTTAAGTATGATGTGAAGTACGGAAAGGCTTGGCTTGCTAAGCAAATTGCCCTGGCGATTCGTTGGGGTAGTAGGGAGGAAGCGTACAATAGGGTTCTTCGAATATTGTGTGCAATGAGTTACTACAACCTTAGCTTGAAATGGTTTATAGACACCAGAGGGATGTTTTTGTAGAACCCATTGAGGCATGTCCTGTATCGTGTGTTCTGGTCGTTCACGTAGACAGAACATGCATTCAAGTATTGTCGGCTAGTCGTACTTGTTGATGGCACTTTCCTGACCGGAAAGTATAGGGGCACCTTGATGATGGCTGCTGCTATTGATCTAGAGGACCAGATAGTACCCATGGCTTTTGCTTTGGCAGAGGGAGAGAATAATGAATCATGGTCATGGTTCATGCGGAATCTATGTGTACAAGTGCTTGGCCCATCTCGCACTATATGTTTGATCTTAGACCGTCACATAGGGCTTCTTAATGCTGCAGATGAACATATCGATGGGTTCCCGCCTCTAGTGCACAGATGGTGCATGTGACATTTTGCCACTAATTTCTAGCGGCGTTAGAGGAAGAAGGAGGTTTGTGACAAGGTAAAGGCTCTATGTTGTGTACGTATAGAGCACCAGTTCAAGGAGACAAAGAGAGAACTAGACAAGATGCTAAACAAAGCGAGGAAGGCTAGGTTAGAGGAGCAGATGGAGCAGAAGGCTAAGTGGGCGTTAGCATATGATGAGGGCGGTTTCAGGTACGACATCATGACCACCAACTCGTCAGAGTCTTTCAACCATGTATTCAAAGGAGTTTGATCATTGCCTGTGTCTAGAATTGTTGAGTTCTCGTTTCATAAGTGCAACTATTTTGTCAAGAGATGGGAACTTGCGCAGAGGAATCTAGCTGAGCTTGGGCAATTTGGAAAGGCCGAAATGGAACATTTGAAGGAGGCCGAGGAACTGGCCAAGCAGCATACCACCGAGCCATATGGACCTCACTGGCATGTCTTTAGTGTATGGGGGAAGGATGGCACAAGCTTGGGCGGCAAACATTATGGTGGATGAAACTACCGAGTTGATCTTGACAAAGTAGACTGCAGTTGCAATGTCCCTCAGATCATGCATGCCCCTTGCTCTCACATGATCATGGCCTATAGGGTCCATGGATATGGCTTCGAGGGTCTACCATATATGTCACCCTTGTATCTCCGTTCGAACACCATTAGTATTTGGGAGAAGAGCTTCGAGCCATACCTTGACCCGACACAGTGGCTCCCTTATCATGGTTATGACTACATGCCGCATCTAGAGCTAATGAAGGTAGGGAAGGGTATGAGGAAGAAGAAGCGACTCAAGGGGGACATGGACGCTATGAGAGGATAGGGCGAAGACATGTATAGAGGGGGAGACTTCAACAAGACCCGTGGCAGGAATCTTTGCTCTGTTTGCAAAAGAACCTAGTCACAAGGCTAGTAGGCACATAAGACAAGGGCAGCATGTCCATACATAGAACTTGCTTTTTTCTGAGTGGACTTGTTTGATATGCTTGTTAATGTTACTTTCAATATTTACATGTTCTTTCATATTTTGTCCATGTTGCATAGCATGTAGTTTAAAATTTGCAATGCTACATAATGTTAATTTCAATATTGTATTATTCATAATGTTTGTTCTAACACTTTGTTTATCAATTTGAACCATGATGGCTCAACATCGGCTGTACCTTCTTCTTGAGGTGGCCTACGATGAGGAGCACCGAGCTCACAAGTTGACCGACAGCAACGTTGAGGTGGTCTTGATTCCTTTGAGGCCACGCACACACAACAGGGCACACCAGTGGGACAAGCATTACGCGTCATACATACGGCGTGCAAGCTTCCTCGAACTTGTCCTGGTTGTGAACTCTGGTCTTCTGGCTCTTAACCCCGCACTTTTCACTGTAGCTGTTGATAGGTACGAGTCCCTTTATTCTCCGTAAGCATTCTTAAAACAAAATTGAGGTAACTAAGACTCATTCTATTTTCATAATGCAACCTCGTGGGTGGAGGCCTGAGACTCACATGTTCCACCTACCTTGCGACGAGATGACTATCACCATGCAGGACATGAAGGCTACCTTTGGCCTTCGGTTGGGGGGACTTCCAGTGATAGGTATAGTGGACAACGATCACTAGAGAGATCTGGTGGCTAAGTTATGTGGCTTTGTTCCACCGGACGACGAGGATGCTAGAAAAAATAAGTAAGGAATTGAACCATATTTAATACTTACATTACTTTCATGAATCCATTGCGTCCCATTGTGTTTTGTGAATTTTAGGAAAACTTCGGGTGTTTCGTCGTTGTGGATCACAGAGTGCTTTGAGAACTTGCACCCACAAGCTGATGATGCTGAGATCGAGAGGTTCACTAGAGTCTGGTTCTGGCGCTTCCTTGGCGCTTTCCTATTCCCCGATGTGTCAGGCAACACCATTAGCTAGATTTTTCTTAACATACTACACCAGCTGTGGGAGAACATAGCGACATATAGCTAGGGCAGCGCGGTCCTAGCATGTACGTATCGATAGCTTTGTGTTGCCTACCGTCGCACGTCGCCGAACGCGGACCTAGGTGGTTGCTCCTACGCACTCCAGGTTTAGTGTTGGGAAAGATGGCCCATTGGGAGGCCCCTTCTTCATGGTTTGCATGTAAGTACTTCGGTTCACTACTTACTTCAAAGCTGTTACATTTGATGAAATTATGATTGGCTAATTCATTTTTGCACTTCTCAATGCAGCAATGCAACGGCCAGGATACACTACCTACCGGTCTATATATCTAGAAGGAAGCAGAGTTAGTTAGAGGGAATCCACGGTGCAAGTACAAGGAGTACACAGACTTGCTCAACATCCTGACACAGCACCAGGTTACGCTCTATTTGGTTACATACATGTGTGCACTTGTTGAATCTACACTATATCACAAGCTAACTCAATTATGAAATGTTTAGGTGACTTGGTGTCCTTGGGATGCTATGGAGCTCTAGCACTATTTGAGTCATGTCACTAGGCAAGAGACCGACAAGTATCGTTGCAACATCCCTCTTATTTTCTTCTACGTGGTCGAGATCCACTTTCCCATCAGGGTTTGCAGGCAGTTTGGAAGAATTATAGGCTACCCACCACCGCTTTACTCCACCAACCAAAAATTGCACGGGTGCATTATCGATTCATAACAAAGTTACAATTGTGAGGTGTGTGTGGTAGAACTAACTATCATTTTGTTGCAGGTTTGACCGTAGGAAGAGGTACAAGGAGAAGGATTAGCGCGTGAAGCACTACAAGTACATCCAGATGTGGGAGACCAGGGAGCGACGACCGGTCGATGCAGATCCTCCACATGACCAGCACACCTTCAATGAGTACCTCCGGTGGCTTCACAGGTCTACGAGGACACATTCAAGCCCCCCTACACCAAGGACGCATTGACGATGACTCAGAGGAAGATGTCATCGAAGATGTCTACGACATTGCCACTAGGGAGGAGACACAACCAGAGAGAGCCCCACTTCAGAGATACGTGGCAAGATACTCAAATGGTATAATTTGTTATCCATTTGGCATTTAGTAAGTGTACTAAAACGGTCCAACCTCGTTTCTATACCCAAGCCATACAATTGTCAAGGTTGTCCAATGAAGAAGCGTTTTGACTTCATGAGGCTAGAGGGCAGGGGGCAGGTGTTCTATAGGCTTTTGTGGAGGTACACATAAACTTGTCCATTATGAAAATGTTCGTTTACTCTCAATGCGCTTGGGAAATAATTTTTCTTTAACGTCTATTGATGCAGAAAGTGAAGAAGAGTTGCAGGAAGCTAGCTTAGAAGTTGAGCTACATGGATACTCCATGGGAGGAACCCGAGTACCCGGCGCGGTCGAGTGGCATAGCTTTAGCCTCTTTGAGGACACCAGCCGGTTCTTCTGAGCCGATGATAGGTGCGACTTCTACTGTGTGTACACCACCCCACTATAGCGCTGGGAAGGGCCCTATAGACGAGGACGACGAGGACAATGATGCTGAGGAGGACGATGATGAGGCCCTGGGCTTCTGCATACACCACCACCAGAGGGACCCTTGGCAAGCAGATGAGATTGGCATGTCACAGCTAGGTGGTGCCCCGCTTGCTACCCAAGGAGACAAACAGGTACTCCTTTTATACTTTCAGATGTGGCTTGAACTAACAAAGCTTCAGTTTTCAAATGCCTATCCTGTCTTATATGAGCGCGCGTGATGTGATATTTTTACATAGTGTCAGCTAAAGCAAAAAGACTGCTCTATCAGTGAAGCACTACTACAGATAGACTTTGTAGGGGCGGCTCATGGGTATTTGTAGGGGCAGTTTGGCCAGCCGCCCCTACCAAAGTATGGCTACAAATCATCGATTTATAGGAGCGGTTCCCAGACCGCCCCTATAAATCGATTTATAGAGGCGGATGATGTTATAAGCCGCCCCTACAAATCGATTTCTAGAGGCGGCTGGTAACACCAGTCGCCTCTATAAAATCGATTTGTAGGGGCAGCTGTAGTACCAGTCGCCCCTATAATACCTATTTGTAGGGGAGGTTCAGTCTAGAACCGCCCCTACAGTATATTTTTCCGAAAAAAAATTTAAATTTATAATTTAAATTCGACCAGAACATATATATATATATATATATATATATATATATATATATATATATATATATATATATATATATATATATATATATATATATATGTTAAAAATAACTCAGGTTACTACTATCCTGTAGCTGGCTACAAAATAACTTATTCTGTAGCCACTTTGAGTTATGATAATTACTATGTTAATTTACGAGATTATATCAACTCCTTACTAAGTGGTTTACTATAATTTTATGGTAAATATCCCCATGTGTTATAGTAACCTAACTATCGTAAATATGTATTGACATTATCGTAAATTAGTATATAAAATTATCATAAATGGAGGTGGCTACAGAATAACTTATTTTGTAGCTGGCTACTGAATATACTCTCCCTATATATATATATAATTCAAATCTAACCACAAGCATAAGAGCACAAGGTGTTGGTAGTGAGGATTTCTACCAAAGTAAACGTTACAAGTATGTATACAAACATATAAGCTAATAAGGATTATCAATATGTATACGTCTTGACACATGATGCAACTCCTCTGTGTACGGTGTACCAAGAAGTGTGCAACTACTCAATGTAGTGATTGCATCTAACACCCCTAGAGCATTAGACTTTCAGACTGCAATATATTATTTTTCTCAAAATCAAATAACCGTTTTGACTCATGCTGCAAACTCAGGTTACATACTGAAATTAAACACTTAGAGGACTCTGTAGCAACTACTACAAATCAACTTATATCTTAGTTACTAATGCACATATGCAGTAAAATTTCAGGGGTAGTGACATTGTTTGGAGGCCCAACACTAAAGACAGTAGTTGAGCATCAGAAATTTGAGATATCTAAGAAGTCAATTGAGCTTACATTCACTGTTATTAGCTTACTACTTCCCATTCAAATAGGGTCTTGACTCCTAAAGACAGTGGTTCACTAGAAGTTTGGAGCATCCCCTGGGGCCTTATGATGTATTGATGTCCCTCATCAATATTAAGAGCTTGTGATCTAAATAAAATATTATAAGAAAATCTTAGAACATGAGGTAATGAATGTTATAAGAGATATTATTATTCAGATCATGACTTGCTAAATATACAGATTAGTATAATTCACATCAAGACTTGCTAAAAATTCAGATTGCAGCCTAATATATAAGATAGTATATATAAGTCAGATCCAAACATGCTGAAAATTCAGACTACAACTGAAACAATAAGAAAGTATTTGCTGTTAATTTAGCATAAAATAACAATAAGAATTACTACATAAGGTGCATGACAAGCAGGTAACTAGTTCTTAATGGCAAAATTATTTTTGTCAGCAAACTAGTGCTCTCTTCGGTGATGTTTACTGAGAAAACTAATTCATATCTGAGACAAGTATTTTTTTACCTACATTTAGTTCAAAATCGATGATGAAAAAACAGGTAGTAGTAGTACACTTATAAATCAAAGATTAATTTATCTAGTAGTTCACTAAACATTTATCGATATCGAGTCTAGACTTAGCAGCCAGCCATAAACACACATGAGAGATGACGAGATCAAACCATAATTGCATCTATACAAGCAGATAAATTACACAAGGGGAGATGGAGGGCTGTCTCACATTGTAGTGATGTCAGGAGCGCATGTCGTCGTGGGTAGTGGTGGCCGCCGCCGCCGTGGCCTCGTCCTCCTCAGAGCTCGAACCACCAGCTCCTTCCTGAGCGCCTCCTAATGGGCCTGCGCTGCCACATCCCGCGCCGCTGTCGCATCTCGAACCGGCGCCGCTTTCAGCTTATTTACTTCACAAAGTTAAAAGGCAGCCAATCTGGAGAGAAGTGTTGCGGTAGCAGCCACCTGGCCATTTCAGTGGTCAGTAAATCTATACCTAGATATGGATAACATAATGTTTAATAATGAATTCAAGGTACACATAGCTTATCCCCTAGGAGAGTGAGAGACTATGCAGAATAACGTGTATGGAGGGTCGAGACCCTTGGTAATGGTTAGAAACATATTCAGGTTTACATATACCATAGAAATACTTCGTACAGGTCCAATTGAATACTGATTTTGTGAGTTAACATAAAAAAATACAAAATTAACTTATAAAATCAGGATGGAAAATTTTCCGGGCAACAATATTAGTATATTACTACACTGTCATAAATCATGTTGAGGGGGCTCGCTTGAAGCACATGATATATTGTAGAATGAACAGTTACCAAACACATTTCCAGTGACCAATAAAAAGCATTACCGATGCTGACACACTACAGTCTTGTTGCTAAATCAACAGGATCAAACTTGGTAAGAAAATACCAAATTTCACATGCTTGGCATTCTATGGTTGGCAGAATGGCAGGAGATAAACCAATAACCCATAGAACTTTACAACAACAACAACAACAAAGCCTTTTAAGTCCCAAAAAAATTGGGATAGGCTAGAGTTGAAACCCAACAGAAGCAATCAAGGTTCAGGCACGTGAATAGCTGTTTTAACCAATAGAACTGTCTTTCAAAAATGGTAAGCTGGGCACACACATGTGTACCTGTAAAGTAGGGCCTAATCCACCGTTGTCCTGAAGCTGAAAATACAACAACTGAAAAAAGAAGTGTGAACAAACTTGTTTTTCTGCAGCTGCACAATATATCAAGTACTTGGTTTATCTAAACGTTCTATGCTACGACAATATGCACAACTAAAGAGAATTAGGTAAGCATCTAACAATTATTGTAATCTAGTAACAATGGAAGTGAACTAATATTTTCCACTTAAATGGTAGACCTATCCGGTAGATAAAAACCAAATAGGTTGGTTATGGAATACTACAGTTAAAATAAGATGATGCCTATTAGTGAATGGACATAATCAAGATACATCTGCAATTGCACAATATATCAAGTACTTGGTTTATCTAAATGTTCTATGCTGTGACAATATAAACCACTAAAGAGAATCAGGTTAGCATCTAACGATTATCGTAATTTAGTAACAATGTAAGTGAACTAATATTTTCCACTAAAAAGGTAGACCTATCCCGTAGATAAAAACCAAATAGGTGAGCGGACATAATCAAGATACATGGTCAATTTTGTAAGAAGAAAAGAAAAATATGTACCTGTGGAACATGGAATTTAGAACCGAAACACAATAAATGGCAAATAAATCTGCACAAGAACCATAATTCAGCAAGCTAAAATTGGAGCATGCTAACAACAATGGAGCAGGGAGAGCGGCTCTGACCATGGCATCGAGGGCTGGTGTTGCTCCGGCTCATCTCCATCTTGAAACCTCGGCCGCAATAGTCGGCTCATCCACTCCTGTCGAGATCAAATCTGTAACAGAACCGACCAAATCATAAGAACGTAAGTACAAAAACAATCACCGAAGCGATCAAATTCCTGTACTTAAGCTCCCATAATCCCGGTAGTCCGGAAATCACGAAGGATTTCAACCAACTCTCGACATACAAACCAAGACCGTAGTGATTCAACACAACACATCATCTGTTACAACATTTCATAAGTAGCATTCGGATTACATCCATCAGAGTTTAAATAGAATATTACAAACCAAGTTTGAGCGTGCGGAAGCAACATAGTTTGGTACAAAACATCATAGTTTTTTATCACATTGCCAAGTCTGAGTCATGTCCCACAAAAGCATTATCAGGTACGAGAACTAGTAGAGACCGCGCCCAACGGCCTAGTCTTCATCCCCAGCTAGGAGAAGGCAGTACTTGCAGCAACCAAAGTAGAACTGGTCATCTGCAACAGGTGGGAGATAAACCCTGAGTACGAGAAGGTACTCAGCTAGACTTACCCGATAAAAACCAGAAATAAAAGACACCAAGGATCATGCAAGGCTTTTCAGGTGGGCTAGCTTGACACAGTTGCATAAAGAGCTTATGATTATAGTAACCAATTTAAACTTTGCATCAAGCTTATCATTATTTACCTGTCCACTAGATTAGCACCTGTACTAGAGCACTCACTTATTAGGAGCAAACAATATTAACCATAGCAGGTATAATAAGGCTGTCATCATCATATCATCATTTCCGAACCATTAAGTTATTAAGTGTATCTACATTGGAGATAAGCCCGTCAAGTTCTCACTAATCGGGAGAGACGGCGATTCGAATCGAATTACAACTCAGCTGAGGGGGTATTCCTAACTCTCACCCTGGCATACTTTGCAAGGGTAGCCGTGGGTCACCTTTGGAATAACTCAGGAACCAAATTCGTGGGTTCGATCAGCGCCAGCACTCTCAGGGATTACCCTTCTGCCAGGACGATCAGGACTTTTAAATCACCTGCCCTTGGACTCACGCCTACGGCTCCATTCCGAGGCGCACTTTATACTTATCGACTCCCGGCCTGAGGTGAGCTACTCGGCTTCGTGGTCGGTCTCTAGACCCGGCCAACTAAGAGAGAGGCATGCGTTCAACATGAACAGGAAAGGCTCCAAGATTCAGTCCTTAATCGACACAGACGGAGTCACTGCAAACCGGCAAGCCTCCGCCCGATCTTCATTTCAAATTAAGACTGGTTCTTTTCCACGATAGCAAATATAGCCAACCGTGCCACATGTATATTCCTATATCTCGCAGGTGACAGGAAATCACCCGACTTCTACCGCGTTTAAGCAGGGCTAAGCACTACACGAGCCTGAGCTACATAGGATTCAGGGTAACAATATCTGGACAAGGATTGGGTAACTAATGCAGCAATTGTTTGCATCCAACACCTAAACTTAATGCAACAATATATATATAGATATATAATAATAATACTGTAACTGCATTTCGGAAATTAGGAGGCTTAATATGCTCCGGGGCTTGCCTTTCACAAAGTTGCACGGACGGTGATCCGGGCACTCAACGGCGACCTCGTCTGGCACCTCTTCTAAAGGCTGCACCTCCTGAACCTCCGGTGTCGACTGCTGCTGCTCGCTTGGTTCCTCGAATTCTAGCAGAGTTACTCCCTCCGGTACACCTATTGCATGCCGATGCACGAGATAAATATCATGGATACATAAGGAATGACATGATGCTCAATGATGAATGAATCACAGTGAGTGTTTACGAAAGCATCACTGGGCACTCGTTTACCAAGTAATTAGCTCTATTCAAATCACTTTAAGCATGTATCTACTTAACTTAAAGAACAAGATCAACTTACCTAACTTGCATAACCTAAGATAAAGATGCTCATCTTCAGTTAAAGGCCTAACACCTAAGAACATTACCACAAACTTAGAATAGTAAAGGGATACATAATTTAACATTTAAAGTTTCATATGCGTACCAGTAGTCCCTTAATTCAATCACAACTAAAGTTCTACAATTCCAAATGACTTGCATGAGGACATTCTGGAAAGCTTATGAAATTTTCTACAAATCAATGGTAAACAGCAAAGCATGATTCTTATGTTAACCAAATCCATTTCCATTAAACCTAGAATGTGTCCAGGAATGACAGGGTTACTAAATTAATTATTTAATGATGATGCAAAAGCATAATTTGATCAAACCAAGTTTACCAACTTGTTTTTCATACCTAAGTAACATCAGAAAGTATAGTGCCAACTTCTAAATAAATTATTTAATATCATTTTCCAATTTATTTAGTTAATTTGGTGATTTAAGCAATATATAGTAAAACTATTCATAAAAATCTACAAAAATTACAGTAGCTATCTCATGCTTCACATAAACTACCATAAAAATTTCAAAGCCATTGAGCAAGAAGAACTTGCTGTATCCCAAAATAACAAGTGGCATGTCCAATTTTAGCATAATTAGGAAACCTTAATGAAAAGTGTCAAGCAACAGATTTCACATTTTTCCTAGTATCACTCAAGCATAAGAATAGCACTCACCAAAGTTTACCTTTACTGGATCTATAGAAAAATTATGAAAATTCATACCAGATCCATCCATTAATAAAAGGAAATTCTATAACTCAAACACTATACATGCACTAGCTCTGAAATTTTAACCAGAGATTCTACTAAGCAATAATAGATTACCCACAAAATTTCATAATTTTTGGAGCACAGAAACTCAAGATAAAATTCAAACAAATTTGCATGTATCCAAAAACACATTTCAAAGTCCTATTTAATTCATCTAGAATTTCTAAAACATATGCCCATGTAATATTTTTATTAAATACTAGACATTATCATGAACTCAACAAAATTGGAACCATAGCATTTGGATCTACCTACTAGGAGATACATATTTTTGAATATCAACACAAATCTATGAAATAATAAAGCAAAACAAATAAGAAAATAAATCACAGCCGCTGTTGGGCCGGCCCAAAGGAACGGCGGCCCGCGAAGTGCACTGGCGCGGCCCAAGACGCGACGCGGCCCACGCTGGGCTCTCGCCTCAGCTGCGGCGACTGACGGGAGGGGCCCGCGCGTCAGCGAGACAGACAGGGGAGGAAAATAGGGCGGCGGCGTAGATTGTCGCCGGCGACATCTCCAGCGAACTCGACGGCACCGGCGTGTTCCCCACACCCATGCGCATCTAGAGGACCCATCTATTGCAACGATTGCAGCGGCTAGAGGGGGTGGCGACGAGCACGACGGCGCACGGCCGCGGCATGGCCGGCTCCGGCGAGACCCGACCCCGTAGGGTGTGGTTAAGCTAGGGACGAGCTTCCGAAGTTCACTACCAAGCTAACCGAACATAGAGGAGGGGATGGGAAGGCTGCGGTGGTAGTTGGCCGCGTGGAGCGCCAACTCCGGCGAGGTCCCGCCATGGCGGCGGTGGAGGAAATGGCGAATACGCCCTTACCAAGCCCCAAATGACCCGGCTGAGAGGTGGAGGAGGTGGAGAAGAACACGGCGAAGCTACGAATGAGCTAGCCGACGCGTTTTTGCGGTGGTGAGCGCGCACGACGACGGCGACGCGCGGTCGGCAATGGTGGACGGCTGCTGTGGCTTGGCGCAGCGCGCGGGGAAGGAGAAGGAAAAGCAAATGGCATGGCGAGTGCGTCGGGCAGGCGCGCGTGGTGCCCTTGTCACGGCCAGCAGCGCCAGGATGCCCGTGGCGCGTGGCCTGCGCGACCAGAAGGCCGGCGACGGGTGGCACACACGCGGCGCTGGTTTTCTGGACTCGGTCAGTCACTGTAGATCGCATTCAGTCGATTAGATCAGCCTGACAGCGCGACTTCAACGCATTATCCTGACTAATCCGTTGCTCGTTTGCAAAAACAGTGTACATGAAAATTGTAGGCCTACCATCCATCTACAATTTCTCTTCAAGGACCATTCTCTAACTCGCCATGGATCAGCAGTTACATGAAGCCAAAGATTGCTCAATCACACTGAAATTTCAGTCATGACTTAGAATATTTTTCATTGTTGAAATCAGCATGTAAATCTGACTTGTGGGCCATGTTTGAGCATGTTCCACACATTTTCATGAGTTGGTCATAAAACAACTTTTGTTCCTTGATAAATTAGCTACAACTTTTGTAAAGAGTGCACAGCCATGCAAAGTCTCTAAGTTGGACTTTTGAATCAGTCAAATGATGACACTCCAAGGGTCAATTCAAGTCAAACCTCCACTTGAGGGCATTTTGGTCATTTTGATCTACATGAACAATGTCCCAACAAGTAACCTAAGTATAGTTAAGGTGTAGTAGACCATGATCAACCACTTTACAAAATTGTTATACCACTTCTAATGATCACATGTGATACAGCAATTAAAACAAGCAATTCATTCATATGTTTCAATACAATGTTTCACATGTTGCATGACCTTGTTGTTATCCTATACTTGTCACATTACTACCATGTTGCCATGCTTTAAGATATGAGAAATTCATGTTGCATTCATATGTTGCACTACTACCATTTACAAGCAATCAAGTACGAAACAAACAGAATATGCGAATGTTTCATATGTATGTTTCAGGGACAATGGCATGATGACATAGTTGATGCATATGTTTATGAAACGAAATGTAATTAGTAGAAGCCAAACACCTCGGGTGTTACAAAATCCACTCCCAGCAAACCCTAGGTCATGAAAGGGCCAAAAATTTCTCACCTGCTTCCTGTACGGACAAAAGAAGGAGAGAGGGAGAGAGCCAGGTATGAGGGTGGGTCGCCGCCGTCCAGCCCGCGCGTCGGCCATCGCTGCTCGCGCCGTCGACCTGGCCACCGTTCGTGCCGCTGCGACCCGTTGCTTTGCGTCGCGAGGAGGAAGGGGCGTGGTGGAGGAGCAGCAGGAGGAGGAGGAGGACAAGGGAGGCTGCTGCCGCGTGGAGGGCCGGCCACCGCCAAGGTTGCCCCGCACCGTCGCCTTGGTCGCGCCGTGACTCGACCTGGGGAGAGACGAAGAGAGAGCGAGAAAGGGTTTTTTTGTCGATGGATGGAGTGACGGTTCGGGAAGGAGATATTTTCCTCTGGACCACTAGAAGGCTAACACGTGGGCAGGAAACAGTAACGTGATGGTGGGAGGAACCTGAGCCACACGATAATTTGTTATATTTTCCCGTACATTTTATTTTGTAAAATAAAAAAATATATTTAAAAATTTAAAATTTGAATTTGTCGACTTTGAATTGAATTTTAAGACAAAAATGATCTAAAATGAAAATGTTGTAAGCATCAAAGTTGTAGAACTCATCAAGATGTACAACTTATATTTTGGTCATCTTTACATTTGACAAAATTTGAAAAGTTCAAATTTTGAATTTCAATAAATGGAAACTTCAAACAATATTTTGAAAACTTAAATGATTTCAAATAAGAAAGTCATGAACATAAAAGTTGTTGAACACATCATTATCTACAACTTTTATTTGGATCATCTTTTCATTTGACAAAATTTGAACAGTTCAAATTTTGAAATTCAATAAATAGCAACTTCAAACAAGATTTGAAACCTTAAATGATTTCAAATAAGAAAGTCATGAACATAAAAGTTGTTGAACACATCACTATCTACAACTTTTTATTTTGGTCATCTTTTTATTTGATAAAATTTGAACAGTTCAAATTTTGAATTTCAATAAATGACAACTTCAAACAAGATTTTAAAACCTTAAATGATTTCAACTACAAAAGTCGTGAACATAAAATTTGTTGAACTTATCACTATCTACAACTTTTATTTTAGTCACTTCTTCATTTAACAAAGTATTAGTAAACATTGTTCACAAATTCACATATCACTTGTAGTTTCATGAACTATATGAGAGACATGTTGATTTGTGAACAATGTTTACTATCACTTTATCAGAAGAAATAACCAAAATAAAAGTTGTAGATCTTGATAAGTTATGCATCTTTGGTATCCTTCACTTTTTCAGCTGAAATCATTTGGTGTTTCAAAATCTTGTTAGAACTTATTATTTTTTTTAAATTTAAAGATTTGAATTGCTCAAACTTTGTCAAACGAAAAGAATGATCAAATCAACACAGTAACTTGATAGGCCATGATTTTAGAAAATATTAGGAAAAAATCATCACATTTGGAGTTAGTATGAGGGAGAAAGACTAGTTAAAAATTTTATCCAGAGATTAAAAAGAAAAATCACAACTATTCATGATGATAAATGATGAACAAGTGTGATTTCTCTTTTTAATGTGTGGCTGAAACTTGTAACTAGTTTTTCTCCCTCATACCAACTCTAAATGTGATGGTTTTTTTCCTAAAATTTTCTAAAATCATACTCTATCATTTTAGTCTGGTCATCTATCTTTGTCACTAATTTTGGACAATTTAAATTTTGAATTTCAAAAAATGATAACTTCAAACCTGATTTTCAACCACTAAATGATTTCAGCTGTAAAGGTGATGATTATAAAAGTTGTTGAACACATCACTATCTACAACTTTTATTTTGGTCATCTTTTCGTTTGACAAAATTTGAACAGTTCAAATTTTGAATTTCAACAAATAGTAACTTCAAACAAGATTTTGAAACCTTAAATGATTTCAACTACAAAAGTCATGAACATAAAAGTTGTTGAACTCATCACTATCTACAAATTTTATTTTGGTCACTTTTTCATTTGACAAAATATTAGTAAACATTGTTCATAAATTCTCATATCACTCATAGTTTCATGAGCTATATGAGAGACATGTTGATTTGCGAACAATGTTTACTATCACTTTGTCAAATAAAGAAATAACTAAAATAAAAGTTGTAGATCTTGATGAGTTATACATCTTTGATATTCATCACTTTTTTAGCTGAAATCATTTGGTGTTTCAAAATCTTGTTAGAACTTGCTACAGAAAAGCGCGTCGGTGGTATGTTCTTATTACATAAAAGCGCGTCTATAATAAGATCTTGCTACAGATGCGCTGTGATGACGCTGAGCGCGCGTCTGTGATGTGATATATTTTTACATAGTGTCAGCTAAAGCAAAAAGACTGCTCTATCAGTGAAGCGAAGCTATATCAAACGGAGCCTTGGTTAGAGTTATGGTCGCTCAGCGTGCATGCTCCGTTACAATTTTCCACGTGTTTGGTTTGTGATTGTGAGTTGCCGCACCCAGCCAAAATATTGGCCAACCAAACTTCAACTACTAAATCGCCCGCCTAGGATTCTGCCGTGTACCAGCCGCAAAAATAACTACGCTTTGGCCGCACAAGCTCGAGCGTGTGCCAAATTGCAGCGTCGATCGAAACATCACTGATATTTCTTCAGCCAGAGACAAAATTTCGGTCTGCCATGTGCATCGGCTAACATCCAAACAGAACCTTACATACGATATGTTCAGCCTTTAAAAAAAACACTTACTATGGTCTGCATTTAGTCAGTAGTGCGTGCTTTGACCGGCAATTAGGTAGACTAGCTAGGAGTGGGTACGCACGAAAGGATAAATAGCCGTGCCTGCTGCTAGCCCTCTCAGCACCAATCTATCATCTACTACACACTTCAGTACGCAACTGCACGCGGTACGTACTACGTACGTTCCACAATGACTCTCAGGGTCAGGGCAGGCAGGCTAGGCTTGGTGCTGCTGTGCTTCGCCTCTCTCCTCCTCCTCTCGTCGTTAACCTACGGAGCGCATGGTAGACGCCGTACTCTCTCTCTCTACATTCTGGAAGCTCTTATGATGCCAATTCAATTTACAGCGCGCAAAGCGATGGCCATGACCCTGATTCCATATGTTTACGTACGTGCAGCAGGAGGGAGGAGGATGTACACCGTCATCTGTATACCGGGGCCTTGCCCGAGCCCACCGATCCCAACATACGGCGGCGTTCCAACATACGGCGGCGTTCCAACATACGGCCCGCCGGCGCCGTGAATGCCGTAGTTTCCTGCATCAGCGGAGGAGACTGCCAGCGCCATGCACTATATACAAGTAAATAAAATGATCGAAAATCAGCGTTGTGTGCTTGTTTCGATGCACGTATATATAGCTATCACATACGTGCGCGCTTGGCAGCAGGTCGGTCTATACTATTATAACCAAATCATACATACTAGCAAATATATCCGTGTCTTGCAATGAAGAGAACATTTATAACATGTACGGTGTTTGTGCCAGTGATAATACGCTATTTTTTATTGAATTTAATTGAGCTTAACCCGACTTTAAATCAAATAAATTTGGGCCCATAATGAACACTAGCGAAAAAACTACATTCATGTGGAGATGCCAACACAAAAAAAATTTAGATCCGTGCAAACTCGAGGGCAAGAAAAAACTACATTCATTGCCTACACACGGAAAATAATATAGTTTTTGCCCATGGGGATATATAAATAGGTGGTGATTGTGCTAGGACTACTTCAGAGAGCACCTCGGCTCATCAAGTTCTAGGCTGACCACCTTCCATTGGCCATCGCTTGGATATACTCCACATGACCTCTCTTCGTTGGAAGCCCTTTTCACACAAGATGAAATCAAATAAACCATTCTCTCTATGCCAGGAGATAAAGCGCCTGGCCCTGATGGCTTCACTAGGGCATTCTTCAAAGCATGTTGAGAAATCATAAAGGATGACCTCACTGAAGCTTTCAACAGTCTGCTCACGTTGAACTCTCAGGGATTTGACTTGCTAAACTCAGCAGATATCCTCCTCCCGCCGAAGAAGCTTGATGCGCTATGTATGACTGACTTTAGACCAATCAGCTTGATTCATAGCATTGTGAAAATCTTTACAAACCGCGTGCGCTCGCAGCCTCTGCGCACAAGCCGCGGCCACACTGAGCTCCCACCACGTGCGCTCGTAGCCTCCGCGGGCGTCATTTTGCTTCCCCGGAGGAAGATGTCGTTTTTACATTTCCCTATTTAATTTTTAATAATTCATATGACTCCTTTTTGGAGTTGGATCGGAGCTCTCCCAAACTTGTCTGTGGGAGCTTAGATCCACAATGAAGCTGCTCTACGTTGGATCTAGGTGAATCTGGTGCTCTAGATCTATTTTTTTCAGAAGTGGAGCTCTCCCAGACAGGCCCTAAGGAGCATGAAGGTGGCAACGAAGGATCCTCAAAGTCAAACTTTACTTGGTTTTGTATCTTGGATTGTGAATGGACTGTTTTGTCATGATCAAGATAGAATATTCTGTATATCAAGTAGATAGATGGGGGCAAAAGGGTCCATATGCTGTGAATAGTGCTACTATAAACAGTGTGTTCCTATGTACTCATCTGTTCTAAAAAAGTATAAATTTCACTTTCAAGAAATCAACTATTTTCATGTTTGACTGGATTTACAAAAAATAATACCACATGACTAATGTAATGATACTTGTTTGTTGTCATGAATATTAGGGGCTATTTGGATCCATGGAATTGAATCACATTCCATGAATCAGATTCTAGCAATTATATTCCCCAAGAAATAATAAATTACCTAGAACTTGATTCAATTCATTTTTTTTGTTTGTGTGGACATGGAAATTTTGTTTGGTTGTTCATTGTGATCTGGTTGTTCGTGTTCTTCTTGCTCATCTTCAAAGTCATGGTGGAGGCTGCGAGCTTCGCTAATGTCTGGATGCCCTTCTGCAAGAGCTCGGGATCACCGGACTAAGGGCAACCAGCAGCCGGCAAAATCATAGTCAGTGTGGCGAGTCAGGACGTGGGGGAAGGGGGTGGTGAATCGATTTTCATCTATAAATGCATGAATTGATTGCGGGCCTCCATTTCCTAGGCTTTCTACTTGTGTGGAGCCAAACAGATTGGTCTACAAATGGACTCTAGTTCTGCTTAATTCCAATGAGCCAAAGAGGCCCTTAATATATTTTGTATAGATTTGATTAAATTTGAAACTGGTTAACTTATTGGAAAGCAAGATTTATACCTTTTTAGGCCGAAGAGCACATATTTCCTTGAAGGTTTACTTCAACCACCAAGGTATACATATTTCTTTCAAGTTTTACTAGCACCGTCAAGAACATTTTTCTTGGTGGTTTTGTTTTAGACCTCCAGGCAATTTGAATTCAGGTAGTGATGATAACACATTTATTGGTGGAGAATTTCATCAATTTATCATCGACACTTTGTATCTTTCCAAAAGAATTGTTTCTCGTTATCATAGTAGAAGAGATAACCCTTCTATTCTACTCACTCTATTCCAAACTATAAGACATTTTGGCTTTTACGTCTTATAATTTAGAATGTAGACAATACTAGTAGAATCATATTGTTTTATTACTTTAAGATAAAAGACACTTCATTTTAGTCCACATGAATTGGCATGCCCATGTGCAGTGGCGGATCCAAAGGGGGGGCTGGGGGGGCTCCAGCCCCCCCTAATTTCTTGATTTCAATGCTAATTACTGTAGCAAAAGCTTGATTTCACCGTTAAATCTTCGTGCAAATCAACATCTCTGTTGTTTTAGCCCCCCCTTATCCCGCATCCCACATCCGCCACTGCCCATGTGGTATCGATCTCGAGCCTGCCAAACAAGTCCAATATATGATTCGAGTACAATAGTATAGACCGACGTGCTGCCGAACCTGCGAAATAAGCAGCACCTTAACTACCAATCATTTTATTCATTAATATGACTCCGCTAGCGCAGGTATATAACTATGGCAGCCCGTCGTAAGTTTTTCTTAATTCAAACAAGGGTGTTTCTGTCAGGGACCTCATGGGCTATAGGCTAGACCGGCTAATAAAATAGGCTACAGTGCTGGACTTATCTTCGCCCATCAAGGAAGCATAGGACATGCAACAACATACATATACACAAGCAAGGGAAACAGAGAGGGTTTCGAAGGACTAGAACCTAGACAATGGTGGGCTGAGGTTCGAGGCTAGCTGTGGCTAGATTTCCCATTACCTTTCCCCTTCCTCTCATTCTCGTATCCAGAACCTTCTAGTATATTCTAGAAAACCAGTTGCTCCTCGTGTGTGTGATCGTATGAGCATCTAGGTAGGTGACAACTGGTATCAAATCCATATCCAGTTTACCACCACCGTGCTGGAGTTCGTGACCACCATGACGATGGAGGAGATGTTGGCTGAGATTCTAGCTAAGCTGGAGGAGATGAACGCTTAGTGGCACAGTCCCACTGAGCAACTGATGCCTTCGTCTCCTCCTTCGACCCCATCCTCACCATTAACACCGAGGAACAAGAGATCAGCACCTCCACGATCTCGACCAAGCCGTGATGATCCCCTCGGTGTCGCTCATCCCTTCACTGACCTCGGCACCACCGTAGGACGCGGATCTCGGCTTCCTGTCGAGTGTCACCAAGCTCTCCTACATCCACCACCCACCCTTCTTCACCAACAGCGACCTCTACATCCTCTTCGACGCCGATGGCAACTCACCAACCTTTGTGCTCATGCTTGCCCATTTTCAGAGACAGGGAATATCCAATTTAGGTCAACCTATAGGGCATCCGTAGAGAATAGAATACTATAATGATTCCAAAGAGATACAATCACAACCAGTCATCTATCGCAATGGTAAAGACGTTTCATTCCTTAATCCAGGTACCGGGTTTGATCCCTAGGGATTAGACTTTTTTGGAAATTAAACCCCCGCGGTACCCATGGTAAAAGTGACATGCAAGTCGTCAGGTCCCATAGGTAGATGGAGAAAGGACAGCACGGAGACTAATGACAAAGTGCAAGCATCATAGATGAGTAATTATGGGTCCCATAGGTACACGTCGGATGGAGAAAGGACCGCACGGAGACTTATGACGAAGTGTAAGCATCACAAATGAATAATTGCAGGTCCCATAGGTACACGTCGGATGGAGAAAGGACCGTGCGGAGACTTATGATGAAGTGACTTCTGTTACAATTATAAAACCGTTCGTCACAGATGAGTGATTACGGGTCCCACAGGTACACATTGGATGGAGAGGTACACGTCGAATGAAGAACAGACAGTGCGAAGACTTATGACTAAGTGGTGTTCGTTACTGTTGCAAAACTATTCATCACATATGAGTGACTATGGGTCCCATAGGTACACATCAGATGGTGAAAGGATCATGCGAGGATTTATGACAAAATGCCATTTGTTACAATTCAAAAACCATTCGTCACAGATGGGTAATTAGTTTAATGATAGAGTATTGGTCATCACAGTTCTAAAGCAGATCGTCACGGATGAGTAGGAACAGTTACGTGTGTGATATGTGACGAAACCCTATGTCATTCAATGATGATTTTTTCTGATGATATCTAATTTCATCATAAATAGACAGGGCCAGAGGACCGTCACCAATGATCCATGATGATACTAAAAAATTTGTCATAGAAATCGATCTTCTATGACAGAATTCTATTCGTCATTAAGATTTTTGTCATAAATGTGCACATCTGTAGTAGTGTTGCTAATTGCAAACGCCAGGGTCATTGTGCTCAATTCTTCCATGTTATGGAGGATGGTGATAAGTGATGCATATTAGTCATGTGGTAGCACCGAGATGATCTTCCTCACGATGTCTGCATCTTCGAGCATTGTCAAACCTATGGAGTTGAGCTCATTGAAAATTAGATTCAAACGAGAATACATGTCGCTCACAGCTCATTTTCTTTCATTTTAAAAGAGCCATAGGTTTGTTTCATTGGTCAATGATTTTGCTCATGAGCATTGCTTGTACCATCATGGAGCTCATGCAACATTAACCAAATTTCATTTGCTTTAGTTAGTGCGAACACTTAGTTAAAGAGGTCCATACTAAAAGATTCAAACAAGCAATTTTTAGCTCTTGCATTTAAGTGAATTTCTTTTTCATCACTCGCCATGCGTTTTTGGGGATTCTTTGGGAGTTTCATCAAGTGCGTTTTTGGAGACCATGATGCCTAAGAGGAGGGGTTGAATTAGGCAACTTGAAAGCTACTTCTAAAACTATGGCCTCTAATTTCCACCTAGTCAAAACATATCCAATAAGTAGTCTATCTCAATGTGCAACTAAGGTTTTTGTTAGGTGTGTTGCTATCTCTACTGCAAAAGAGTTATACAATTTAGGTTCCAATCCTATCAACTAGCCTATCAAACTAAGTTAGAAAGGTAAAGCACACAACCTATGTATATAATATAAATGACAAAGATTAAGGGTTGTAGAGATGCAGACTCGCATCGATAACTCTAGCATTTTTACTAAGGTATCGAGAAGCTCGTCGCTTTCCCCTAGTCCTCGTTGGAGCCCTTGCAAGGATGCCCTCTCAAGGGCTAAGCTCCGGTTGGGTAACTCTATGGATAGCCCCCGGGACTTCCCCATGCGTAAGTGGGTCCCTGAGATAGCCTCTCTCGGACCGCTCCCTGCCGTCTTCACTATCAAGCTTCTGACTAAAACACCACGGGCCTTGTTCCCTTCACTACATTGGTGGCGACCACACCACAAATGCAGCTAGTGCGAGAACACAAGACTACAAGGCCCTCTGAGTATAACAATGTTGCGCGCAAGCACCAAGTGGTAAGAGCTATGCAAACTCACTAAACACTAGGCCTAAACCTAGGGCAAGCACTAATGCAGTGGTCTAACTAACCCAAGCACTTCGCAAAGCACCTAGCTAATCATCGAGTGAAACACTAAGCACTTTGGTAGCTAAAATAATTAAGGATGAGCCTCAACTCATACTTGAGCCCACACACACTCAAATGCCCAACCAAGGGGGTATATATATAGCCCGCAACCTTGAAACTAGCCGTTGGAATATCGGGTAGATTTCTGAGCACTCACCGAACATGTCTGGTGGGGTCACCAGACAGATTCGGTGCCTCTTCCAACAGCTAGCCGTTGTCGACTATTGGAGTACTATTCATGTCCGGTGCATCACCGAATAGGCCGATGCCTTGTGGTTGACTCTAGCCTTGCTACAACCCCTACTCTGCCACTTTGCTCGGTGCTATCATTGGACAGGTCCAATGAGTCTTCCACCTCTGTCACTAGTTGGCACCTTGCAATTCTGTGCCCCTCAACTTCTTGCACCGGACTGATCCGGTGCTGTCCTTGCAACTGATATGTGAATAGTGTACATGCCTTAGCTTGTCTGGGGCTCCCTCCTGTCTAGCACAGGACAGACCCGGTGCTGCTATGCAGCCATGATTTGGTTTTGTTCCTTTGTGTGTCTTTGTTCAGGCATCTTCTATCTTGTGTTTTGGACTTCTTGCTAGGTCTTTAATATGTCTTCTAATTTCTTTCTTGAGGTGTTCATCATTCGGATCACCATTTTGCATAAGTCCAAGTCCACCTTACATCCATTTGAACTATACCTTATATACTAGCAAACAACATTAGTCCAAATAATCACGTTGTTCACCAAACACTCAAATCAAACCTAATGGTCCAGAGGGTCCTTTTTTTTACTAATACTAGTGGATGGCATGGCATGCTGATGTGGATAACAAAATATATGTTAGCGGATGATGTGCCTCACTAACGTAGATACCATAATTGTATATGCTAGTGGGTTGTAATTATATGTGATGCTGGATTGCTAGTGGATAGCTTGCATATTGAGACAGAAAGCTATGCGCCTAAAAAGAATGTAAATTTTGTTTCTCGAGGAGTTTGACCATATGTTTAGAAAAAAAAGTATTATCAACATTTATATCTCTAATATGTTTATTATGAAGATATATTTCATAATTAGGCCCTGTTTGACCGGGCTCCTTCGACCTCTGTCTCCGAGTTGCACCGGAGGAGCCACAAATCATGATTTCTCTTGGCTTAACATTCATTTTGGCACGAGAGAGAAACACTGCTTTTGTGAAAAATGCTGGTACAATACGATTTGTAGGAGAACCAGAGCCGCAAGAAGCCCTACCAAACACGTTCTTAACGTAGTGATATTTAATATGCATCGTAAGTATTAGTACTTTATTTTCTATACATATTTGGTCAAATCATATGATTTTTGACTTTTCAAAAAGTGAGCCTTTCATATGTTTTAAAAACAGAGAGAGTGGATCAAACATTAAAATTAAAAAACCACAAAGGTCCTAATAACTTTTCAGCCATGTTATCGTGTTTATGAAAAAATTATATTAATAAAAATAAAAAATCTAGAGACATATGCTTTGGGACTGCTTTTTTTACAACTTTTAGTATATAACGTTAAAGCATAGTACACCAGTGTGGGAAAAGAATTCATAGATTACAGAGCACATTCAAGTAAAAGTTACTGCTGATATGCCTGTGTAGACATAGGTGATGCTTCCGTCAGGGGCGCAGGGCCCGTCGGGGCCACAGGACCCATGAGAAGTGGCCACGATAGAAACATCGAGGGTCCTCGTTCTTGCACTCCGATACCACAGCTGGCGCTTACCTCGACTGTCTGATCAGCCTGTGTTTTCGAGGATAAGTATTCTTGAGCCGTTGATAGGATGGAGGCATCACCAGGCTCAAGAAAATGGTTCCACAACCTTCAGTGTCAAATCTGAGGACCTGCATCAATGGTTGTTGGTGGTCAACCTGAACAACAAAAGATGCTTCCCCACTTCCAAATCTGCAGGTAGGCTGAAAAGCAGGTTAATGAAATACATGAAATTGCTCTGGATGCGCATCATGCCATCCAAATTGAAGGATACGGAGGGATAGGAGCCTTCTATCTTCGATGGCACGCGTCGCCATGGGTGGGTCAGCTTCTGCATATAAGACACGTTGCTTTGGTGACCCCCCAAAGCATAGTAGCTGGGCCCCACCATGAAGCGCAGAGCCACCGACGAGGGGGATTTAGAGCGAATCGACCGTCATTGCTTGGAAAATCCCCCGTCGCCACCGAAAACATCAGAGATGACCCAGATGACTCGCACCTTCTAGGGCCACACATCGGCGGATGGCGCCGATGCATCCCTCTCCTTGGATGGCGTTGACTCTAGTGCTACCTCCACTGCACGAGAGGATGAAAGGTCCCTAGTTTGGTTTTTGTAATTGAGTGACAACCTAGGTGGACTAATAAGTGTTTATGTGAGATACACAGGTAATTAGTCCACATGTACATCATGTGTGAGCAACCTATGCCATGGAAGTGAAGATGGCTTGGAAATGTTGCTAGGCTCATAGATGTGATGAAGGAGCTCGTTGCATATGAGACATGACATGGAGTCATGTGACTAGGTGGAGAAGATCAAGATGAGGCTTGGCTTGATGGACCGGTTGCAAGCGTGAAGGGTAAGTTGGAGGCTTTGAAGCGATGGACCGCGTAGCGGTGAAGCTTGAGCAAGACCTGGCGCTGATGGACGAAGGCAATGGTGAAGAGCAAGTGAGGTCAAGATCGATGAACCAATAAGGTCACGTGATGATATGAAGTGGATCATATCATTTGTTGATCGTGTTGGTGCATGTGTTGCATCGACATTGGAGGAAATGGAATGGAATGCGCAAGGCAAATGTATAACCTTAGGACATTTCATTTCTCTAGTCATAGGTGTGTAGTGAAGTTTATGTCTGGGTTTAGGATAGATGTCCGTACTATCAAGAGTGGCAAACTTGTTTGCATTTCGATCATCTAGTACCACTCGAGTGATCTAACTTTGCATCGTTGCTAGGATCGAGTGGCATGGTGAATTGGGTGACTAATACTTTGAAAAATGTTTGTGAAAATGTTGACACACTTGCACTTGGTGGTGTACACTTGGTAGTGTTCGCACATTTGCAAAGGAGAATAAGTTGGAATATCTTTTGGAGTTAGCATCCTTTGGAAAAAAAGGTTTTTCGGTGTGCTCCGAACTGTACGATGGTTCTTCGATTGGAATTATATGTTGATCAATTGTGCTTTGGATCAGATATGCATGTGGGATGTGTAGCCCTTTGCATAAGCTTTTCAAAATGTCCAAGATCATCAAAATCGGACTTCGGAGCTAAGAGTTATAGTCATTCAAGCGATGAACAATCTGTGACAAGAAGCTGCGACCAGAGCTAGCAGAGTTCGGTCAGTAATGACAGCACACGTCCGTTCACTCTAGAACCTCTAAAAGGTCCTAATGGCTAGAAGGGGGTGAATAGCCTATAAAAATTTCTACAAACAACACTTAAGCCAAGTGGTTAGACAATTAAACGACGAAGCGAGTGTTGCACTAGCCTATTAAAAATGCAAGCCACCTAACCACAATTCTAGTTGCTATAGTCTCTATGTCTCACACAAGGCTAGGTCACTACCACTAAGTTAGTGAGCTCTCAAAGACTAATTAAAGAGCCTCACTAACCAAACTAGACAAGACATAAGCTAGCTCTTAAAACTAGTTACACTAAAGAGCTTAGCTACACTAGGAAAGTAAATACACAAGAGAGGTAGTGAATGTTATACCACCGTAGCAAGAGATCAATCACAATATATCAATGAAATCCTCAGAGACAAGATGACACAATGATTTTTCATCTAGGTTCACTTGCTTGCTGGCAAGCTAGTCCCTGTTGTGGCAATTCAGTCACTTGGAGGTTCACACGCTAATAGGCATCCACGCCTAACCCACAATTGGGCGCCGCACAACCAACACAAGATGAGGATCCACAAGCCACGAGTAATCCACTAGAGTACCTTTTGGCCCTCTGCCGGGGAATGGTCAAGAACCCCTCACAATCATGACGATCGGAGCCAGAGACAAACACCTTCCTCCGCTCGACCATCCTCGCTGCACCAAGCCATCTAGGTGGCGGCAACCACCAAGAGTAACAAGAGAATCCCGCGGCGAACCACAATCACCAAGTGTCTCTAGATGCAATCACTCAAACCAATGCACTTGGATGCTCTCGAATCTCACTAGATGATGATCCAATCAAGCAAGGTGAGTTAGAGAGTGTTGGCTATGCTCACTAGAAAGTATTGTCAATAGAAATGGCCAAGAGAGTGAGCAAGAGCTGGCCAAATGATATATATATAGGCACCCCCACGAAATAGAGCCATTAGGGTCAAGGGATGCCCCTGCACACTGACCGGATGCATCGGTCGGGACGATCGGACGTAGCCTGGCCAGCGTTCGGTCACGCATCGCCATCCACATGTCCTCGCGTTCAATGTCGTCCGCGTGATCCCAACGGTCACCAATGCCCGTGCCAATGGTTAAGTCACCACCGAACTTACCCGAGGCCGACCGGATGCGCAACCTAGCCGTCCGATCGCGCATGCGCCTGAGCCGCCACACTACTGACCTGACACGCCACAGAGTGACCGGACGCACCGCTGCCTGGAGTCCGATCAAGGCCAAAAACCACACCGAGAGGTTCCAGGGGTGACTGGACGCGTCAGATCGCCCATGACCGAACACAAAGCAGAGTCCGGTCCTCCTTTGCCTCAGCTAGTAGCCCATGTCAGCGTAAGTCACATGCGATCAGATGTAGGCCCTGCACGTCTGGTCGCATGCCTTCACCAGGGTCCGGTTAGGACCCGAGGCCATGCCTTTCTTCGCCATGATGACCGAATGCACCCGCAGGGTCTGGTCCAGAGTCTAGTCATCTCGAAACACATCCTCCACTTCACAAACTTTGCCACCCATGCTCAAATGTGCCAACCACCAAGTGTATCACCTTGTGCGCGTGTGTTAGCATATTTTCACAAGCATTTTTAAGGGTATTAGCACTCACTAGAATCTAAATGCATATGCAATGAATTAGAACATCTAGTGACACTTTGATAACCGCATTTCACAATGAGTTTCACCCCTCTTAATAGTATGGCTATCGATCCTAAATGTGATCACACTAAGTGTCTCGATCACTAAAACAAAAATCACCTTTGCCTTGAACCCATTTTGTTTTTCTCTTTCTTCTTTTCCAAGTGTAGAGCTTGATCACCATCATCAATTTTCCATCACTACCACCATGTACTACATCTTGCTCCACCACTTGACATGTACTTAACCTATCTCATATTCTCTTAGAGAAAATATGTTAGTACCTAGGGTTTCATCAATTCACCAAAACCAAACTAGACCTTTTTGGTAATTGATGACAACCCTTTCACAAAGATATGAATTGAAATCAAATTAAATCCACGTTGCTTGCCCAAGCATGTTTACCATGTGTAAAGGATTTGAACAAGTTTCATGAACCCAAATTAGTAGCATTAGATTCCCCTACATATGTGCTAAGAGTTTGGATTGAAGCTTGCATATATGCATAGAAAGGAAATTTTGGAAAGTAATGTCTATCAAATGATGCTAAGGTATAAGAGATGGACCTTTGAAGCGTGATACCAATCGGAGTTCACCAGATATACCATCCTTAGCACCATTGCTAGTTAGATACCACTTGCAAAAGCACAAACACTAGATACCTCGTGAGATCAACATTAGAAGCAAGGCTCTAGTACCACTTGTGAAAATAAATGCAGGTCACATCTAACTATCATCCTATGCATCCTATTTTTCATTTCATCATTCAAGCCTACAACTAGCATACACCACACAAGCAAGTATATCCAATTTAAACTTGACAAAAGCAAGCAAGCATATGTAAATGCACATCCAAATGCATCAAACAAGTTCATGAGCTTGCTCCCCCTACTTGTGTGCTCAAAGTTTTAATTGATCCCTTTCATTTGTCATATTTTTCCCCCTATGTCAAAGTTCTCCCTTTTTATCTTTGTTTCTCTCCAAACCTTATCTTTGTACATTACTTCTCCTCCTTTGTCATCAATGACCATAAATGTTCAATTTTAGATTGGTTTAGATTATCAATGTCAATCAATGGGATGAGGATCATTTTCCTAAATTTGGTTCAATCTAGAGCACTTGCCAAAGATATTTAACTCGGTTTGATCCATGAACAAGCTTCTTCACACCTCATTTCAAGGGTTATCTTGACCATGTTGAGTTAAACACTTATAGTTCGTTTTCTAGATCAAACACTAGGTTCACAAGCCCATAAACATGTCATATGCTACCACTAGATTAAGTCAAGCATAGAAGTAATAGTGGTATCATACAAGCATCAAATTCATTTGATTTTTATGAATGAGCCTATAAAACATGAGGAATGACTAGATGCACTAAACATGTCCTTAGCAAATGATGTATGCATGCCAATCAACTTTTACCTTGAGTTACTCGAAGGAGAAGCATGTCATATAAGTGGGGATGCATCAACACATATTTGAGAAATCCAATATGTTCAACTCATTTCTTAGCTTGCAAAACCTCTTCTCATCAAGTGGCTTGGTGAATATGTCAGCAAGTTGATCTTCGGTGCCCACACTCTCAATTGAAATGTCCCCCTTTTGTTGATGATCTCTAATGAAATGGTGGCGTATATCAATGTGCTTTGTTCTTGCATGTTGAACCGGGTTGTTGGTGAGCTTGATAGCACTCTCATTGTCACATAGCAATGGCACTTGTTTGAACTTGATTCCAAAATCATTCAAAGTGGCCTTCATCCAAAGTATTTGTGCACAATAACTGCCGGTGGATATGTATTCGGCTTCGGTGGTTGAAGTGCTGACCACTATAATCAACTTGGAGGATATTAGAGAGAAGATCGCCATGTTCATCATGTCACAGATCATCGACCAAAAAGGCGAGTTTCATTGTCCAAATAAACAATGATGAATAATTGTCCAAATAAACAATAATGATTGAATAAGTTCTGTCCTATGCTGCTGCTTGACACCTGTTTGGAGTTGGGTGTCTAGCTGTTTGTGTGAGTTTATTTTTGAGCTATATGCTGTGAATCTTTGATCTGTGATGTCTGTGTGATGCAAAGCTGTGCACTTTTGATCTTATTAAGTGAACAATTTTGATCATCTGTGTAATGTCATTTGTGTGAGATGCTGATGTGTAAATAATTAATGTCATTTTGATTGATCTGTACAGACGCGTCTATAGTAAGGAAAACAGTACAGACGTGGGAAACTGGACGCGCGTCTGTAGCTTGATCCTTACTGCAGACGGGAGCAGGCTATAGACACGTCTATAGGACACATAAAATCGTACAGACGCGTGACTCTTTACGCGCATTTGTAGCTTGTTTATTACTGCAGACGGGTGATTGTACACACGCGTCTGTAGCTTGTTTATAACTGCAGACGGGTGATTGTACACATGCGTCTGTAGCCTTGTTTATAACTGCAGACGGGTGATTGTACACACACGTCTGTAGTAGGTTAAATAGTACAGACCCGTAGCCCTAAACGCGCGTCTGTAGGTTGATTCATACCGCAGACGCTTTTGATTGACACGCGTATGTAACGGAGCATACTTCAGACGCGCCATCGTTAAAGGCGTCGCTGCTAAGGTTTACTGCAGACACGTCTTCAAGCTGTCAACAAACGTCTGTATGTAACTCTTATTACAGACGGGCTTCGGAAACGTGCTCGGTGGTATGTTCTTATTACAGAAAACGCGTCTGTAATAAGATCTTGCTACAGATGCGCTGTGATGACGCTGAGCGCGCGTCTGTGATGTGATATTTTTACATAGTGTCCGCTAAAGCTAAAAGACTGAAGCTATATCAAACGGAGCCTTGGTTAGAGTTATGGTCGCTCAGCGTGCATGCTCCGTTACAATTTTCCACGTGTTTGGTTTGTGATTGTGAGTTGCCGCACCCAGCCAAAATATTGGCCAACCAAACTTCAACTACTAAATCGCCCGCCTAGGATTCTGCCGTGTACCAGCCGCAAAAATAACTACGCTTTGGCCGCACAAGCTCGAGCGTGTGCCAAATTGCAGCGTCGATCGAAACATCACTGATATTTCTTCAGCCAGAGACAAAATTTCGGTCTGCCATGTGCATCGGCTAACATCCAAACAGAACCTTACATACGATATGTTCAGCCTTTAAAAAAAACACTTACTATGGTCTGCATTTAGTCAGTAGTGCGTGCTTTGACCGGCAATTAGGTAGACTAGCTAGGAGTGGGTACGCACGAAAGGATAAATAGCCGTGCCTGCTGCTAGCCCTCTCAGCACCAATCTATCATCTACTACACACTTCAGTACGCAACTGCACGCGGTACGTACTACGTACGTTCCACAATGACTCTCAGGGTCAGGGCAGGCAGGCTAGGCTTGGTGCTGCTGTGCTTCGCCTCTCTCCTCCTCCTCTCGTCGTTAACCTACGGAGCGCATGGTAGACGCCGTACTCTCTCTCTCTACATTCTGGAAGCTCTTATGATGCCAATTCAATTTACAGCGCGCAAAGCGATGGCCATGACCCTGATTCCATATGTTTACGTACGTGCAGCAGGAGGGAGGAGGATGTACACCGTCATCTGTATACCGGGGCCTTGCCCGAGCCCACCGATCCCAACATACGGCGGCGTTCCAACATACGGCGGCGTTCCAACATACGGCCCGCCGGCGCCGTGAATGCCGTAGTTTCCTGCATCAGCGGAGGAGACTGCCAGCGCCATGCACTATATACAAGTAAATAAAATGATCGAAAATCAGCGTTGTGTGCTTGTTTCGATGCACGTATATATAGCTATCACATACGTGCGCGCTCGGCAGCAGGTCGGTCTATACTATTATAACCAAATCATACATACTAGCAAATATATCCGTGTCATGCAATGAAGAGAACATTTATAACATGTCCGGTGTTTGTGACAGTGATAATACGCTATTTTTATTGAATTTAATTGAGCTTAACCCGACTTTAAATCAAATAAATTTGGGCCCATAATGAACACTAGCGAAAAAACTACATTCATGTACAAGGTAAGGATAGAGTGCAACAAGGTGGCTTATGAGTTAGTAAATTTAGCTAGGCGTAATGTTCACACCGCTACCGCACAGTCCGCGCTACGTGGTTGAGACAAGCACCTGCATGTGTCTTTGATCTCTTGAACGCTGATTGTAATTTCTTGCCTGGCTAATAAAAGCTCTTTTTACCCCCCCCCCCCCCCCCCCCCCCCCCCCCAAAAAAAAAAAGAACGTGTAATTCAGCTTCCGGTGCACCCTGCTCCGATCCGGCCTCCACGGCTCCACATCGCGACGCTGGGTCTGTAGTCAGCGCCTGGTTATAGGCCATGCCGTGCTTCGATTTGTTGTGCCGTCACCTGGTTTGACTAACTTTAGGATTCAAAGCAGCCATGTAGGAGGAATGGGAGGGCGAAAAGGATGCAAAAGGGCGGCGTTCCACGAGTTATGCCTTGGGTCCTTTGCCTTAGTGGGAGCGCTGATTAGCTAGTACAAAATGTTGGGCCATAAAGAGTCCCATATCCGATCCGTCCATGTCGAATCTCGGCTGTCATCTACCAAAGGCAACCGACCTTCAACATGGACAAGTTCAAGCTACATATATAGCTCGCGTATGTGCACTGGCGGAGCCATCGTCCGGCGACCCCGAGATAGCATGCGTCCCCCGAACACTCGCAGCTCGTCAACAAAAGTGCAAACAAAAATTTTCTGGCTCCGCCAGTGCGTGCGTATCGCAATAAGACAATCCCAAATAAAAACAAATATAATCATATATTACCTATGGTTTCCTAGGAGGCAATATGTAACAATAGTCATCTAGATCTATGTGAATGGACGGTTCACATTCTCTCTCTCTCTCTCTCTCTCTCTCTCTCTCTCTCTCTCTCAGGCGTACCATAGAAAATCACTACTGGAAACCGGCAATTTGCCGAGTGGCTGCGGCACTCGGCAAAGCCCGAAATACACTCGGTAAAGGCTTTGCCGAGTGCCGCACTCGGCAAAGAGCAGTCGGCAAAGAACCCGTCGGCAAAGGTTTCTTTACCGAGTGCCACATATCGGGCACTCGGTAAAGCCTTTGCCGAGTGTCACGTCAGCACTCGGCAAAAAAAAACTGACGTCAACTCTGACGGCCTCTTTGTCGAGTGCCATCTCAGCGGCACTCGGCAAAGAATTTTTTCTTTTTTTTTTAAATTCTTTACCGAGTGACATACTCTTGCACTCGGCAAAGAAATTTTTTCTTTTTTAAAAAAAAATCTTTGCCGAGTGCCATGGCTCTGGCACTCGGCAAAGCTGGGAAATTGGGCCTCTGTTTCCCAGCTTTGCCGAGTGCCATGGTCACGGCACTCGGCAAAGCCCTCTTTGCTGAGTGTGGCACTCGGCAAAGAGGGGAAAAATGCTTTTTTTGTTTTGTTTTTTGTTTTCCATCCGCGCAAACAAGGAAATCACATATATATCAACACACAGCACATGATATATCACATACACATCCATATTCTATCACATACACATCTATAACCCATCACATACACATCCACCATCCATAATACATCACATACAAATCCATTGTCCATAATCCATCATACATTCGTATCATCCATGACAATATCCATCACAATATATATATGTCTCTAGTAGTAGTCCAACATAAGGCTAAGTCTAACACAAGTCCATGCAACATGAAAAGAAACAAATAAACGGTACCTACTGCCAGCCTCCCCACCCGGAGTGTGAACTGCCACCTTGAGGAGGGTCAGTTGTCCACCCGGCCTGTGGAGAAGGGCCACCTTGAGGAGTCGGGTTCAAACCCGCCGACTGTTGCTACACAAAGGAGAAGCGAATTCATGAGTATCTACTGGAGGGCCGCACAAGCTAAAGGAATAAACAACCATATATACTCACCGGAGTCCCTACAGGAGGAGGAGGAGCCACAACTGGAGCGAGCAGCGACTGGGGCACGACCACACCTGGCAAGGTCTGAAGGCTCGCCATGAAGCTGAACATGTCCTACAGCCTTTGCGTCTCGGCCGCCCTCTAGGCTTGTACAGCCTCCATCTCCAGCCGATGGGCCTCCGCCTGGGCCGCCTGCTGGGCCTCCAACCTCCGCAAGTCGGCCTGCAACATTCCACCTGCAATGTTTAAACAATGCAAAGGCAATGTAGATGTGTAAAAGCAATGAACGATGAATAAAATAGTACTAACCTGGAGTTCCGCCATCTGCTGCTGTGAGCTCTACTACCGAGAGCGTATGGGGAGGGAGGAGCTCATGCTCCTTGCTCGAATCTCAGCGAGGTTGGGAACAGAGGCGGAGTCGACTGTGCTGTCCGCCATCCAGTACCGGCCGTGCTGCTTCCCTCCTCCCAGCCTCATCAGGAGGTCTGTGTCCAGGGGCTGGGTGGCCGGATCGAAGTCCTCCCCATGGCGCTAGCGGGCCGCCGAGGTGTACTCGCTAAGCTTGCTGTGGACGCTCGCGCTGGTGTACACCTCGGGCCCGTCCGCCAAGTTGTAGGTGACTTCTAGGGCCGTCGCCTTGCCCTTGTGTGCCAGGGCGTACGCCATGAACTCGTTGCATTCCTGGCCTTGGTGCGCCTGGGACTGCGAGGAAAACATAAAGATGATTACAAATAATGAGAATTGAGCGTTAGAATAAATAAATAAAGATGAAAACACAAAGAAGATTACCCATGTCTGGGCGTACGCGCTGAGGCTCCGGTTGCCTTGGTGGTGTGGCGCCCCACCCATCTGCAGGCGGCAGTCCCGACGGATGTTGTGCTTCTCTGCCCACTCCTCTGAGAGCCACCTGTCCACAATGGCCTCCCAGCAGAGGCGGTGCCTGGCGCACCAATCAGGACATTGTTGCATGCCATCAAGTTATTGATATGTCAGAAGATGAAATGAAGCCTACCTATTCTTCATGGAAGGAGTCAGTATTAATGTTTCATACTTACCAAGAGGTACTGCTCCTTGGTGAGCGTCCTGGTCCTGGCATCGACCTTCCTCACCACCTGATCAAGGACGTCGGCGTTGTAGTTGATGATGCACTAGAGCCGTGTCTCGTAGTATAGGTCCGAGAGTCGGGACCTACAGACCTTGTCCTGCACTCGTGCCGCCCGGTCCTCAAACCCTTCGTCGCACCTGAAGAAGTCCTGCATACAGACATCATGTATCGTTTCATTATTTCAAGAACGACCAATGAATGCGTAGTATTGACCAATTTAGTGCGATGAAGACTCACCCAGAACTCGGCCTTGATCCGCGCCGCAACGGTGCCGAACTCGCTGTCCTCGGCGGCGTAGAAGTGGTCCCACGTCTAGGGCGGCGAAGTCACCGAGGCGTAGGTGACCATGCCAGGGTAGTGCTGCCGAATCAGAAGGCCCAGGGTGCCATTGATGTGCCAGCCCGTTCCGGACACAACTTCCCAGTTGCTGCAAGAGTCATTAAGAAGAATTGTGGAGATGCAGTTCGATTTTCAACATGTCAAATGAAATAGTAGTGAAATAATACTTACTTGTCGCCGCTGGGTCGAATCATCGGGCGCCGGTGAAGTGGGATCGGCCGCGCCGGGAGCTGCGAGGGCCCGCGCAAGTAGACTCCCGATGAGGTAGAGCCAGAGGCAGTGCTAGTGGAACCCCCTGGTGTCGCTATCGCCGCCTCCCCGTGGTCCGATGAGTCAGAGGAAGTGCCACCCCCTCCTATGTGCAGGCCCACCGCCTGGTCGTCCTCGTCCACCGATGGGGTGGCAGCCGGCTACACCCTCGTCCTCGGATGGCCGCGGGTGCGGCCGCTCCTCGTCCTCCTCGTCGGTGGCTCTGGCAAGGGGTCCTCCTCAGCGCGGGGTGGTGAGCGCTCCCTCATGTAGAGGGAGTTGACCCCCCGATGGGCCTGCCTTCCGCCCGGCATTTTGTCGAGTGCCTGCAATTTCAAAGAGTAAACCAATTAGCACAGTTAAATTACAAGTACTTATAAAGAGATGCAAAATGAACGAAACATAATTGCAATAATAATAATAATAATAATAATAATAATAATAATAATAATAATAATAATAATAATATAGTATTACATGAATTAGAAATATTCTTCACGATCGGCAGTGGCTGGATCATAGGTGTCATCATCACTATCAATATTGTCGTGTAAATCGGGCTCATCTCCATCTTTGTCATCATTGTCATCGCCTAACTGTAATCGCTCAAGCATTTGTAAGTCCTTAGCATTTTGCACCTCTTCTCCGTCATCCTCATCTCCATCGTCCTAATCAATGTCATTGTCTACTTCCATGCCCATCGGCGAAAACATGTCTATGTCAAACCTCCCATCTAGCCCCTCTGGTTGATAGAACTCCCGTGTGTTTGGGTCAAAGTTGTAATCCTCATCGTTTGGGACAGGCAGTTTACCGTGCGGCGATACCAACTGCACAAGGTACCAACCGATAACATTGGGGTCTTTTTGGCACGCCCATGGGAGATAATAAACTTGCGTGGCCTGTTGAGCCACAATATAGACATCCTCTCCTTGATAGACAGAATCCTGTCGAATTTCGACTTGTCCAATCTCAGGGACTGTTCTCGTGATATTAGGATCGAACCAATGGCATTTGAATACGACTTGATTAGGAGCTTTGTGACACTCAAAATTGAGCTCGTATATTTCTTCTACTATGCCATAGTAGTCGCGCTCATCGGTGTCGGGCGTACGAACTCTGATATTCGTGGTTTTTCGATTGGGCCGACTCCGCTCGTAGTTCCTTGTGTGAAAGCGATAGCCATTCACATCATAAACGGTGAATGACTTGACCTTGTAGGCGAAGCCTTTGGCGAGCCCTTTCAACTCAGCATCCATTTCCGCATCCTTGCGGGCCTGCAAGGTGAGGCCGGATAGATTGTTACATTACTCGCTCGTAGGAGCAAAGTGGGATGTCAAAGATTGAACAAGGTAAATTGGACGGTACCTTCGTATCGAACCAGGATATGAAATCGGGCACACTATCTTTGAGAAGACTATCTTCTTGAGGGGAAGGAGCCATATTCCCTCTCTAGTATTTTTTCAGAAATTCCCTGAAAAAACAAGAGATAAGGGGGTTCGATAGATGGAGGATAGTGACAAGGGCGTATGTAACAAGCTCATTGAGAACTTATTGCACATAAGGCTTCACTTCGTCAAGGTTCAACAACACATACAGCATGATAGTGCGCCACTCATCATGCCGCAAGGTCTTGGTGCTCGATGCGTTTGCCTTTCCGAGTTGCCCTTTGAGAAGGCTGAGGTTCGATGAACTCTCATCCGCGTTGTAATGAGGGGGATGATTGTGCACGCTGGGAAGGCCATCCTTATAGTATGCTATTGTGAAGTTTGACACCTCCTCCAGAATGAATGCCTCTGCCACAGAAGCCTCAATTTTGGCTTTATTTCTACACTTTTTCTGAAGAATCTTTAGACATCTCTCAATTGTATAGCACCAACGGGCCTACATGGGCCCCCCCATTCATGCCTCGTACGGTAGGTGCAAAATCAGATGCTGCATCACCAGGAAGAAGCCGGGTGGGAAGATCTTCTCCAACTTGCAGAGCAACACAGGTGCCACTTTCTCCAAGTCATCAATCACGCCCTGAGATAACTCCTTGGCACAAAGCTGGCGGAAGAAATAGCTCAACTCTGCCAGCACGCGCCACACATGCTCAGGGACGTATCCCTGGGTCATCGTAGGAAGGAGCCGCTCAATCCATATGTGGTAGTCATGACTCTTCATCCCTAAGACTCGCATAGTGGACAAGTTCACTCCCCTACTCAAATTCGCCGCATGCCCATTAGGGAACATTAACGTCTAGATCCACTGCAGTACTTCCTTCCTTTGGTCCTTTTTCAAGACAAAATCGACCGGAGTCCTTCTCCATTTCTTGCCGGGCACGGGAGGCTTCATCACTTGCTTTGGCCTATCGCACATCGTTGCCAGGTCCAGTCTAGCCTTAACGTTGTCCTTTGACTTATCAGGAATGTCCATGAGTGTTGCAAAAAGCGCCTCGGCGATATTCTTTTCTGTGTGCATTACATCAATGTTGTGTGGAACAAGAAGGTCATTGAAATAGGGGAGCCTAGTCAAGCCCGATTTATGAGTCCACTGGTGTTCCTCACCATATCCAATAAAACCACCTTTCTCTTTATCATCTTTGAGAGCCTCTATCTCAGCACGGACCTCGGCACCGGTCATCATCTGAGGTGCAGGGTCGGTGACTTGAACCCCTTTCCTGAAGTTCTTAACATCTCGTCTGAATGGATGGTCAAGAGGGAGGAATTGATGATGTTGGTCAAACGAAGAAAACTTGCCACCCCTCTTTAGCCAAGTGAACCTCACAGCTGTCTTGCATATTGGGCATGGGAACTTCTCGTGAACACACCATGCGCAGAATATGCCATACGCTAGGAAGTCATGCAGGGAGTAGTGGTACCACACATGCATTGTGAAGTTCTTCTTTGTAGCTTGGTCGTATGTCAGTACCCCCTTTTCCCAAGCAAGGATCAATTCATCAATGAGAGGCTCCATGAACAAACCCATCTTGTTCCCCGGGTGTCCAGGAATTATCAGTGACAAGAATACGTTCTTGGGTTGAAACATGACGCCGGGGGGGAGATTGAGGGGGGTCACGAACATGGGCCAACAAGTGTACGGGGCCACCAGCAAACCCATCTGTTGCCAGCGCTACACGTACATTCCGAGCCTCCTTAGCTTTACCATGATGTATGCCATCGAAATGGGTCCATGCATCGCCATCCGATGGGTGTACCATCTTGTTAGCATTGTATCTTTTGCCATGTTTGTGCCATGTCATCTGTTTCGCGGACTCCTCTGTCATGTACAGCCATTGGATCCTCGGTATGACAGGAAGGTATCGTAGGACCTTCGCGGGGATACCAAGCTGTTCCTTCTTGCCATCACTAGTGTTGACCTCCAGATACCTAGAGGATTTGCACTTTGGACAGTGCGTTGCTTTCTCGTGATCTTTCCTAAACAGGACACAACCATTCGGACAAGCATGGATGTGCCCATACGGCATCTTAAGGGCACGAAGAAGTTTCTGTGACTCGTACAAGTTCTTCGACATAATGTGACCCTCCGGAAGCAGGGATCCAACAACTGCCAACATACCATCGAAGTTGTTTCGACTCATGCTACACTGCGACTTGAATGCCATTAGGCGTCTAATGGCATCCAGTTGCGAAACCATTGTCTTTTCGTGAAGGGGCTTCTGTGCCGAAGACAGCATATCGTAGTACGCCTTTGCGGATTCCTCTGGCTTGTCCTCTAATCCTTCACCGAACCGTGCCTCCTGAAAGTCATCCATCTAGTCTGCTACCCCCGCATCTCCATCAAAAGCCTCGAGGCGTGGTCTCACCACCTCCTCTCTAATACGATCGGCTTCACCATGGTGGATCCAGCAGGTATAGTTTGGCGTGAATCCATACTTGCAAAGATCTTCCCCCACGTTCTTCCTATTCTTTCTTACATGGTTGTCACATTTGCTGTAGGGACACGGCATCCGACTCGACCCTCAAGCAGCCTCGCCAAATGAATGCTCCAAGAAAGCATTAGTCTTAGTCATCCATTCTAGGGTCATACTTGCGTGGCCCGTGTACATCCAATCACGGTTCTCCATCCTCTGGCATATACATATATAAGCGAGTAATATAACCAGCAATTGCATCTGCACAGCGTTCCTACCATCTAATAGGTGAGGATAGGTCCTAATCCCACCCGCGGATGCGTAGATGAGGTCAGTTTCAATGCTCCGCTCCTATCCGAGACAGAATTTCGGTAGCACCTCCCCGCTGTTCTCCCGATACACGTCCTGCAAGGGAGAGTGTGTATCCAGAGAACAACAGGGAGGTGATGCCGAAAGTCTATCTCGGACCAGAGCGAACCATGGAAACTAACCTCATCTACGCATCCGTGGGCTGTCTAAAATACGTGGACAATCCGAAAGAGATACGGTCGCGGATATGCAAAGATCTGCATACCTCCGACCGTATCTCTTTCGAATGGGAGACGCCTAACTGGGCTACGTGACCATATAAAACATGCATGCAAAGGAGAAGGGGGTTATACCTAGGGTGGTGGTGGAGTCAGGCTAGTAGGGCAGTGGCGTGTCGGTGTAGTGGCGAGGCGATGCGGTGTAGGTAGACCAACAGTGCCGACGAAGATGATCGGGGTCGCCGAGTCCCTCCCACGGGTCCTTCTCCTACATAAAAAGGCAATAGCTAAGAATCCATTGAAAATTTCGGCAGCACCTCCCCTGCACGGGGAGGTTTCCAAAACCTGCAAGAAACGTAGGCGCGATGGCCAACAACCACATATATACCAAACATAGGCATGAAGGCCAACAAACATATATATACCAAGACGAGCCATGTACTTTAGTTCTCTTTCCATGCAGATGAAAGTATCGAAGTAGTACAACAACAAGTACTACTACCACTACAACTACTACCAACACTAACACTACTACTACTAACACTACTACTATCACTACTTACTACTAACAATACTACTAACACTACTAACTACTAACTACTACTACTTACTAACTACTACTAACACTACTAAGTACTACTACTAACTACTACAGGTGTAGGGCATACCTTCGCGACGAGAATGGCAGCAACGAGGGTCGGCGACGACGGTGGGGACGACCGCAGCGGCGTGAGGGTCGACGAGCCTAGGCCGGCACCTTCCTTCTCCTCTCCTTCTCCTTCTCCTCCTCTCTTCTCCCCTCCTCCTCTCTTCTCCCCTTCTCCTCTCTTCTCCCCTGCCTCCTCCTCCTCTCTTCTACAGTGGCGCGGTGGCTGGGGCGGGGTGGCGCGATGGCCGGGGCAGGGTGGCGTCGGGTGGCGTGGTGACTGGGGCGGGGTGGCGCGGTGGCCGAGGTGGGGAGGCGCGGTGGCCGGGGCGGGGAGGCGCGGTGGCCGGCGGTGGCGGCTGAGGGAGAGAGAGGTGAGAGGGAGAGAGAAATGAGAGAGCGAGACAGAGAGCGCGCCGGCTGGGCGCGGTTGAAGGAAACGGTGGCTTTGCCGAGTGCCAGATCGGCGGCACTCGGCAAAGTCAATTTTCTTTGCCGAGTGTCGTGATCTGGCACTCGGCGAAGTTTTAAAAAAATTTCAGCAGCTCTTTGCCGAGTGCTAGCTGGGCGGCACTCGGCAAAGTTATTACTTTGCCGAGTGCCAATCCAAGACACTCGACAAAATAATTTTTTTTGTTTTTTGCCACCAATTTTTTTTTTGAAGCTTTAGTACACTACCACAAACATGTTCAAATTTGGGACATTTTCATTACCTTTTGGCATATTTCTATAGTTTATTTTGTTTTGTTGAATTTTTTCAGAAAATGTAAGTTTGAACTGCAGGTGCATCGAATAATGGATTACATTCGTTCAAAAAATGTTATCCTTGTTTCTTAGTGTAAATTTAGGCTAAATCCAGGAACTGTCTCGAAATTTTGATCAACGTGCTCACGGGGCAACGCCGCCAACTTGGGTGGGAGTGGTTTTTTAATTGTATAAAATGCGAACGAATTCCGAAAATCATGAAACTTGTCAAGTTGTCGCCGTATCGTATGCGTATGCCGTGGAAAAATTTTGAAAAAGTTTCGAGCACGTTGTCACGTACGATGCTCACAAACCAGAACATCTCCATATGTGAGATGTCCTGGTATGTGAGCATCGTACGTGACAACGTGCTCGAAACTTTTTCAAATTTTTTCCACGGTATACGCATACGATACGGCGACAACTCGACAAGTTTCATGATTTTTGAAATTCGTTCGCATTTTATACAATTAAAAAACCATTCCCACGCAAGTTGGCGGCGTTGCCCCGTGAGCACGTTGATCGAAATTTCGAGACAGTTCCTGGATTTAGCCTAAATTTACACTAAGAAACAAGGATAACATTTTTTGAATGAATGTAATCCATTATTCGATGCACCTGCAATTCAAACTTACCTTTTCTTGAAAAATTCAACAAAACAAAATAAACTATTGAAATATGCCAAAAGGCAATGAAAATATCCCAAATTTAAACATGTTGTTTGTGGTAGTGTACTAAAGCTTCAAAAAAAAATTGGTGGCAAAAAACAACAAAAAAATATTTTGCCGAGTGCCTAGGGTTGGCACTCGGCAACGTAAATTCTTTGCCGAGTGTCAAACAGGGGGCACTCGGCAAAGAGGACGCCACTGGATGCCGTTAAGCCCTACCAATCTTTGCTGAGTGTCTGCCTTTGCCAAGTGCCAGGCATTCGGCAAAGACAGCCTTTGCTGAGTGCAGGTCTTTGCCGAGTGCCGGGCACTCGACAAAGGCCTCTTTGTCGAGTGTCATATTTTGCCGAGTGCAGCGCTCGGCAAAGCAGGTCTTTGCCGAGTGCCCGAAATTTAGCACTCGGCAAAGTTTTTTGCACTCGGCAAATCACGTGTTTCCCGTGGAGATGCCAACACAAAAAAAAAATTAGATCCATGCAAACTCGTGGGCAAGAAAAAACTACATTCATTGCCTACGCACGGAAAATAATATAGTTTTTGCCCATGGGGATAAATAGGTGGTGATTGAGCTAGGACTACTTCAGAGAGCACCTCGGCTCATCAAGTTCTAGGCTGACCACCTTCCATTGGCCATCGCTTGGATATACTCCACATGACCTCTCTTCGTTGGAAGCCCCTTTCACACAAGATGAAATCAAATAAACCATTCTCTCTATGCCAGGAGATAAAGCGCCAGGCCCTGGTGGCTTCACTAGGGCATTCTTCAAAGCATGTTGGGAAATCATAAAGGACGACCTCACTGAAGCTTTCAACAGTCTGCTCACGTTGAACTCTCAGGGATTTGACTTGCTAAACTCAGCAGATATCCTCCTCCCGCCGAAGAAGCTTGATGCGCTACGTATGACTGACTTTAGACCAATCAGCTTGATTCATAGCATTGCGAAAATCTTTACAAACCGCATGCGCGTGCGCTCGTAGCCTCCGCGGGCGTCATTTTGCTTCCCCGGAGGAAGATGTCGTTTTTACATTTCCCTATTTAATTTTTAATAATTCATATGACTCCTTTTTGGAGTTGGATCGGAGCTCTCCCAAACTTGTCTGTGGGAGCTTAGATCCACAATGAAGCTGCTCTACGTTGGGTCTAGGCGAATCTGGTGCTCTAGATCTATTTTTTTCAGAAGTGGAGCTCTCCCAAACAGGCCCTAAGGAGCATGAAGGTGGCAAGGAAGGATCCTCGAAGTCAAACTTTACTTGGTTTTGTATCTTGGATTGTGAATGGACTATTTTGTCATGATCAAGATTGAATATTCTGTATATCAAGTAGATAGATGGGGGCAAAAGGGTCCATAAGCTATGAATAGTGCTACTATAAACAGTGTGTTCCTATGTACTCATCTATTCTAAAAAAGTATAAATTTCACTTTCAAGAAATCAACTATTTTCATGTTTGACTCACTACCCCAGATTTAGACATCACTACCGGCCTCGTCACTGCCAGATTTGTGACAACCGGCAGTGATGTACCTTCACTGCCGGTTATGAGCTTGAAAATGAGAAAATGATTGGGGTTGGGCTAAAACCGACAGTGAAGGACCACATCACTGCCGGTTTGTGGCTTGAGCCGGCTGTGTTTTGGCGGCCACTCATCACTGCCGGTTTAAGCCAAGAGCCGACAGTGATTTGGATCTATCACTGTCGGTTCTAGCTAACAACCGACGGTGATAAGCCTACAGCACAAAAAGGCTGCAGCCATCCTCTTCTTCCTCCTCTCTTTCATCCTGAGAACAGAGGCGCGCGTTTGGGCCCTTCCCTCTATTGTTGCGTCTGCTCTTCACCCTGAAGCTAGCGCTTGGATTTTGAAGAATGGCTTGATCTTTTTGCTTTAAGGTTAGTAACAAACATCCACTCCTTTGATTTTATTGCTTAATTAGCTTTGTTTTGATGGCTACATTGCTTGATTCTCATTCTAGTTCTTTCTCCATTCTATAGAGCACTTTTCTAATTAGACATTTGTGCAAGGCTCAAATTGTGGTAAATCCATCATCCAAAAGGTTGGTGTCTATGAACACATTAAAATTCCTAGCTAATTATTCCATGGTGGTCAAGATCATCATTGTTAGTATGTGATGCTATAATTAGTTCTTAGAAGTAGAGTAGAATAGATGTTATTCATTATTGTGCAATAATTGTTTTTACTACGATTTTCAATTTACAGGGCCGGGGCTACCAATTTCAATTTTCCAATAATTAGTGTACAATAATGTTTTCCAAAAATGGTACTTTCGAGTTACGATTGTTGTTCATGAAGCTTGATTTCTTATTAATTCTTTGTAACTACTGTCTTGGTATTTTTTGTACAGAGATGGATCGAGAGTGGATGCATCTATCTCCAACAGACAAGCGGTACATGCATGGCGTCGGCCAGTTTATCACCGATGGCAAAGCCCATGCTAGGAATGGGAACCCTATCTTCTGCCCATGCAAAGATTGCAAGAATCAAAGGAACTTTCATCAAATTGAGTCTATATGATCGCACTTGATTACCAGGGGGTTCATGCCAAACTATATGATATGGACTATGCATGGCGAGGTTGGTGTGAATGTTCCGTAGGAAAATGATGATGTTGTGGACATGCCTGACGTAGCCATCCACAACGCTGACAAGGAATCCGGTGTCAACACGGAACCAATGGCCATAGTTAATAATGTGTTTAGGAACACGCTAGCTGACGACACTGAGGATAACGATGGCATTTCTCAGCTGCTACGTAATGTAGAGACCGAATGTCTGAGTGAAAGACAGCTGAGAAAGCTAGAGAAAATGAGACAAGATGGCAAAACACCATTGTATAAGAATTGTCCAATGAGCAAATTGGAAGTCGACATCATGCTGTTAGAGTTCAAATCGACAAACGGATTGAGCGATAAAGGCTTTGATCAGTTGTTAGGAATAATAAGGAAAATGCTCCCAGAAAAAAACAAGTTGCCAGAAAAGACATACTTGGCCAAGCAAATGATCCGCCCCATCGGCCTCGAGGTTGAAAAAATCCATGCGTGTTCCAATGATTGCATATTGTACCATGGAGAAAAATACAAAGACTTGGACAAGTGCCCCAAGTGTGAAGCTCCATGGTACAAGGAAGGGCCATCAGATGAGGGTACCAAGACCAGATGAGGTACCGTAAAGATCATTTGGTATTTCCCTATAGCTCCCCGGGTGCATAGGTTGTTTGCATGTGCAAAGTTAGCCAAGTTGTTGCGCTGGCATGGTGAAGAGCATAAGAAAGATACAATGATGAGGCACCCCACCGATGGGCATGACTGGAGGACTGTCAATACTATGTTCTATAAGGACATCGGTGGAGAGGTAAGGCACCTTTGGTTTGTTTTGAGCACAGATGGGATGAATCCTTTCGACCAGGTTAGAAGCAATCATAGAACCTAGCTAGTGACGCTCTGTATATACAACCTTCCACCTTGGGTCTATATGAAGCGGTCGTACATCTAGATGCCACTACTGATCTAAGGGCCAAGACAACCTTGGAATGGCATCGATGTGTTTCGGGAACTAGTGATCGATAAACTAGTGGAGATGTTTGAAAAGGGTGTGCCGGATGTTTGCGATGAGTACAAAAAGGAACATGTCACGATCAAGGGAGTACTTATCGCTACAATCACCGACCTGCTAGGTCGAGGTTTGTTGTCCGGAGAGAAAACAAAAGGCTATACTGGATGTGTCGAGTGCTTGGGCGACACCGATGCGGTAAATCTGCCAAATAACTCAAAGATAGTTTATATGGGACACCGTAGGTTCCTACCTAAGGATCACCCTTACCGCAGGAACAAAAAAGATTTTAACGGTACTATTGAGAAACGCTTAGCTCCAAAATATCGAGACGGGCCTGCGATACTTCGAGAACTCAACAAACTGGAGGTTGTCTTTGGGAAGGGGGACAATGCAGTAGCAGCGCCTAATGGGAGCGTTTGGAAGAAAAATCAGTTTTCTAGAAACTACCTTACTGGCCATTTCTGAGTGTATGCCACTGTCTTGATCCCTTGCACATCACTAAAAACGTGTGCGCTAACACTCTTAACACCTTGATGGACACCGAGGGGACATCGAAGGAGTCACTAGCCACACGCCTGGATATGCAACACTTGGGAATTAGGAAGGTGTTGCATCCCATAGAGCTAGAGAATGGCTAGTTAGAACTTTCGGTTACATCATGGACATTGAAGAAGGAAGAAAAGTGTGCGCTTATTCCTTTCTTCAATGAACTCAAAGTCCCGACGGGCTACTGTGCGTACCCAAAGAGGTTAGTGAACATGAGAGAACTCAAGTTCAACTATGGCCCTATGAAGGCCCATGACTATCATGTCATTATGACTCAGCTGCTCCCTGTTGCCTTGCGTGGTATCCTCCCCCCAAAGGTCCGCGCCCCAATCATAAAGCTTTGCTCGCTCTTCAACGCGATCTCAAAAAAGGTCATTGATATGTCCACGCTAGAGTAGCTATAGCGGGACATAGCCGAAACTCTCATTAGGCTTGAGATGCATTTCTCGCCGACTTACTTTGATATCTCATTGCATCTGCTCATTCATCTTGTTGACCAAATTAGAGCCATTGGCCCAATGTACCTGCATCAGATGTTCCCTTTCGAAAGATTGATGAAAGTTTTCAGGAGGTATGTTAGGAACAAATTTAGGCCAGAAGGGGCATGGTTGAAGGATGGTCAATGGAGGAGGTCATTGAGTTCTGCACATATTATCTAGACATCAAAAGGGTCAGAGTTCCAAAATCTCGTCATGAGGGAAGACTACGTGGCAAAGGAACGATTGGGGAGAAATCTGTTATAGTAGATGACCCTGTTTCTTTCTGACAGGCACACTTCATTGTTCTCCAGCAAGCCGAGGGTGTGATGCCATACATTGACGAGCACAGGCAATCGCTGCAAACTCTATATCCGAGCAAGTCATAGGCTTGGCTGGATAAAAAATATAAGGAGGAATTTGTCAACTGGTTGCGACGTTGCTTGCTTAGAATAAAGTTGGGTAATCAACTGGGTGCCTTAGCCAAGGGGCCTTCGAGTACATATCTTAAGTACCAAGGGTATGAGATCAATGGATTCACATTTTACACAAAAAAGCAAGAGGGAAAGAGCACATACCAAAATTGTGGTGTTCGTTTTAATGCTCACGACAAAAACAGCAACGTGCAAGCGACATACTATGGTTTCATAGAGGAGATATGGGAGCTAGCATATGGTCCATTGAAGGCAGCTCTTTTTCGCTACCAGTGGGTCTAGCTCAAGGAAATCAACACTGACAGCGAAGGGTTCACTACCGTTGATCTCACTAAGACCGCATACAGAGACGACCCCTTCGTCCTTGCAAGAGATGTTATGCAAGTCTTCTATGCAAGGGACAACAAGACAAAAGGAAGGCTAAAAGTAGTCCTAGAAGGGAAAAGGAAGATTGTCGGTGTTGATGGAGTGATGGATGAAGAAGACTATAGGGGCTATTAGGAAATGCCTCCATTCGGGGAGAATGTACCCCTACCTATCCTTCAAGAGGGTGACGAACCTGCTTACGTACGACTTGATCACAATGAGGCCCTCATTGTTGATGCACCTGAAGATAGTTAGATTATTGTTAACCATGTAATCATTATTCGGACATTGTTCACCAACTATGTAATCTAATTTATATTTTGTTGCGCTTCTCTAAAATTAAATAATTGACTATGTAATCAAATATTGAGATGATGTTCAGAAACACTATTATTTGATAATTATAGACCATTAATTAATTATCATGGAATTAAATAATCGAGACACAAATATTTGTATTATTTTACAATAAATTATGTGTATTTACATACACTAAACGAATAAAAGAAAAAACATAACCTAAACTAACATAATCCGCGCAGCGGTTAAGGCCCTATAATCTGGACCTCGAATTAATTAACTCCCATTTAGAGGATAAAACAAAAAAGAAAACATACTTGACGTACTCCCTATCATAGCGCAGCGGTAAAAGCCAGCTACTGTGAAGCCCACGCCCTTGGTTCGAATCCTAGGTGTGGCAAACTTTTTTTATATTTTTACAGAATTAAATGAACCTCAACTTAAACTATAAAAATGATAACAAAACGTTTCCTAACGTAAATCCTTCTTTAACGTAGCGGTCAAGCCACTAATCCCTCTTTCTCGCTCCCTCGGTTTGAAACTCAGGTGGGACAAATTTTTTTTATCCAGAGCCCGCGGTAATGGCTCCGATTTCAAAAAAATAAAAGATGTCGGTTTGTCAGGCCTATCACTGTCGGTTTTTTATTAAAAACCGACAGTGATACATGGAATCACTGCCGGTTCTAAAAACCGGCACTAATGACCCTTATCACCGCTGGTTTTTTAACAAAACCGACAGTAATGAGGCAGTGGCTCTGGTTTCAAAAAAATAAAAGCTGTCGGTTTGTCAGGCCTATCACGACAATGATACATAGAATCACTGCTGGTTCTAAAAACCAGCACTAATAACCCCTATCACTGTAGGTTTTTTAATAAAACTGACAGTGATATGAATATTCCCTTATGGGCCAGCAGTGCTCTCGCTGATCACCATAGCAGGAGCACTGCTCCCACCTACGGTGATAGCTAGCCTATAAAATGGCGCCCTACTAGGGAGCCTCTCCATGCATGTTGGTTTCAGCTAGGGCTTATAAGCCATGATATAGTGTTTTCCTCTCACAACAAACCACAGATATCGTTATGCGTCGTAGTCCACCAAAATGGTGCACACAAGAGGTACTAGAAGAATGCTACTGAAGATAGAGCAATGTCGAACATTGGAGATGCCGCAAGGTTCATAGAGCCATCTGCTGCGGTGCGCATCTGGACTGCACCAAGAAAAAGGCCATGTACAGCAGAGGCATGGATTCATCGATGCCACCTTGTCATCTCCAACCGGTATAGCTTGTAGACCACCTCGGTGCTGCTGTTTGACCCTATTTGGTGCTAGAAGAATGCTACTGAGGTGGTTCAATTATAATGTGTTGATACACATTGATTGTAACATTGACCTGTACACAAATAGGTCTTTGTTATCATATATGGAATTTATTTCTAATATTTTTGTTATTTTTTGATGTATTTCTGTACTATCTAAATAAATATATCATTGTTGTTAAAACTTTTCCACTGTACTATCTAAATAAATATACCGTTGTTGTTAAAACTTTCCCACTGTACTATCTAAATAAATATATCCTTTACATATATGCACTTTCACTGTCGGTTCTATTTACAAACCAGCAGTGATATTCATTTTCACTATCGGTTCTATTTAAAAAACGGTAGTGATATTAACTTTCACTGTCAGCTCTATTTAAAAACCGGCAGTGATGTCCATACCCCCCTATATAAAACAAACCGCCGGCCACATACATCGATCACACCCACCCACGAACTCTCACAGTCTTATTTCTCACGTTTCACTCTCACTTCTCAAGAAATCCACTCTCTCTCTACATGATTTGGTCATGGCTCCTGCATTTTTCAATGGTATTGATATGTTGTCTTCTCCAATATTCTATCTATATTCATTTGATCCATGTTTCTTTGCACTCTATGCTAATTGCAAACGCCAGGGTCATTGTGCTCAATTCTTCCATGTTATGGAGGATGGTGATAAGCGATGCATATTAGTCATGTGGTAGCACCGAGATGATCTTCCTCATGATGTCTGCATCTTTGAGATTTGTCAAACCTATGGAGTTGAGCTCATTGAAAATTAGATTCAAACAAGAATACAAGTCTCTCAAAGCTCATTTTCTATCATTTTAAAAGAGCCATAGGTTTGTTTCGTTGGTCAATGATTTTGCTCATGAGCATTGCTTGTACCATCATGGAGCTCATGCAACATTAACCACATTTCATTTGCTTTAGTTAGTGCGAACACTTAGCTAAAGAGGTCCATACTAAAAGATTCAAACAAGCAATTTTTAGCTCTTGCATTTAAGTGAATTTCTTTTTCGTCACTCGCCATGCGTTTTTGGGGATTCTTTGGGAGTTTCATCAAGTGCGTTTTTGGAGACCATGATGCCTAAGAGGAGGGGTTGAATTAGGCAACTTGAAAGCTACTTCTAAAACTATGGCCTCTAATTTCCACCTAGTCCAAACATATCCAATAAGTAGTCTATCTCAATGTGCAACTAAGGTTTTTGTTAGGTGTGTTGCTATCTCTACTACAAAAAAAGTTATACAATTTAGGTTCCAATCCTATCAACTAGCCTATCAAACTAAGTTAGAAAGGTAAAGCACATAACCTATGTACATAATATAAATGACAAAGATTAAGGGTTGTAGAGATGCAAACTCGCATCGATAACTCTAGCATTTTTACTAAGGTATCGAGAAGCTCATCGCTTTCCCCTAGTCCTCGTTGGAGCCCCTTGCAAGGATGCCCTCTCAAAGGCCAAGTTCCGGTTGGGTAACTCTATGGATAGCCCCCGGGACTTCCCCACGCGCAAGTGGGTCCCTGAGATGGCCTCTCTCGGACCGCTCCCTGCCGTCTTCACTATCAAGCTTCTGACTAAAACACCTCGGGCCTTGTTCCCTTCACTACATTGGTGGCGGCCACACCACAAATGCAGCTAGTGTGAGAACACAAGACTACAAGCCCCTCTAAGTATAACAATGTTGCGCGCAAGCACCAAGTGGTAAAAGCAATGCAAACTCATACTTGAGCACCTAGTAAAGCACTTCGTAAAGCACCTAGCTAATCATCGAGTGAAACACTAAGCACTTTGGTGGCTAAAGTAATTAGAGATGAGCCTCAACTCATACTTGAGCCCACACACACTCAAATGCCCAACCAAGGGGGTATATATATAGCCCGCAACCTTGAAACTAGCCGTTGGAATATAGGGTAGATTTCTTAGCACTCACCAAACATGTCCAGTGGGGTCACCAGACAGATTTGGTGCCTCTTCCAACAGCTAGCCGTTGTCGACTGTTGGAGTACTATTCATGTCTGGTGCATCACCGAACAGGCCCGATGCCTTGTGGTTGACTCCAGCCTTGCTGCAACCCCTACTCTACCGCTTTGCTCGGTGCTATCATCGGACAGGTCCAATGAGTCTTCCACCTCTGTCACTAGTTGGCACCTTGCAATTTTGTGCCCCTCAACTTCTTGCACCGGACAGATTCGGTGCTGTCCCTGCAACTGATATGTGAATAGTGTACATGCCTTAGCTTGTCCGGTGCTCCCTCCTATCTACCACTGGACAGACCCGGTGCTGCTATGCAGCCATGATTTGGTTTTGTTCCTTTGCGTGTCTTCGTTCGAGCATCTTCTATCTTGTGTTTTGGACTTCTTGCTAGGTCTTTAATATGTCTTCTAATTTCTTTCTTGAGGTGTTCATCATTCGGATCACCATTTTGCATAAGTCCAAGTCCACCTTACATCCATTTGAACTATACCTTATATACTAGCAAACAACATTAGTCCAAATGATCATGTTGTTCACCAAACACTCAAATCAAACCTAATGGTCCAGAGGGTCCATTTTTTTACAAATACTAGTGGATGGCATGGCAAGCTGATGTGGATAACAAAATATATGATCCTTGGAGTCACCTTATTTTTGGTTTATGATGGGTAAGTCTAGCTGAGTACCTTCTCGTACTCAGGGTTTATTTTTCCACTTGTTGCAGATGGCACTGTGTATCATGGCTATTGCAAGAATTGCTTCTCTCCAGCGGTGGACGAGGAGTGAGTCCGTGGACACGGCCCTTCCATGTTGTCTTACCTATGATGCTTTTGTCAGACTTGATCATGAACTGGCTTATATTAAACAATGGTGTGAGATGTTGGTTTTCAAACTACTTTGCTTTCGCTATTACTACTTTATTTGGAACTTGGGTTGTAATAACTTTAATCGTACTTTGATGTAAGATAATGTATTTGTGAACTCTATGTAACATATGACATGTATGTTGAACCATGTATGATCTTGGTTGTATATTGGCGATGAATCGAGACCCGTCGTGGTACTCGACGGACTACCGGGTTTATATGACCTCAAGTATGAAAGTGCGACCGTTCGTGGGCTGCCATTGTACTTGTGCTCTTATAAATTGGACGGTTCTGTTACAATGCTCTGGGGCTTGCCTGCGTTGTAGAGAAGGTTAGTTCCACAGAGGATCACAGGAGTTAGACTTGGCACCGACACCACTGATGGATGGAGCTTCTCTAAAACTTGATCAACACGAATCTTCTCACTCTCATACGCTACATGGAACAAATGATGTATGCTTAACATGATGGAATGCATGCCATGGTGCATGATGAAGGACACACAAGTACATAACAAAACTTAAACTAATCTAAGAAAGTTTAGTACAACTTTCCTTCACCAAAGAACTAGGGTTATTATTATAAAAGGCATTTTCACTATTAATTAACAAATCAATTAGTTGTTTATTATAAAAGAATTACATTAACATGGACCAGCAAGTGTTTAACATTTTCCTTAACCCATAAACATTATAAGAAACTCATAAAACTAATTATTAAGCCATTTTAATTATTATATAAACAAGTTGATTATAAGCATATCAAGAAACGAATTAAGTTACTAAGGAACAACGGGGGGTTGGGTGTTCCAAGGTCCACAATCAAAGTATAAAACACACCCAAGTTATCTAAGCATTTTCTTAATTTATTTTAGTATTTATTAATTAAGGAAAACACATTTAAACACACTTAAATTAATTAACCAAGTTAGAGTTATCAAAATAGTACCGTACATTTTATGAGGGCAGGTATTAGCACAAGACATTTACATAAAAAGTATCAGCATCACAAGATTAATATTTTTGTCTACAAAAATTACACAAGGATCATTTTTCTATTAAAAGGTGGAATTTTTAAGCATACCATCATATTTTTCCATGGTAGAGCATCTCATAACAAAGCTACACAACAAATTTCACATTTTTATCATGTCCCAAGAATTAGTTATGAATTTTACAAGAATCAACACATATTAGCATGTTCTGAAAAAAGAATAAATCATTTCCTACGCCAAAACTTTTCTCACCCACCCTCTCCATACCCACGGCCACTGACACACGGGGCCAAGGTCAAACCCGACCCTACCCGCCTTTGATCGCTGGCACGCCGATGAGTCGACTACGCAGCTTGCCGGTGGCGAGCTCTCCGGCGATAGGGAGGACATCCACATAACCCCTATGATCTAGCGGACCTAACCACGTTGACTGTTGAACGAATTAGGGCTCCGTGCATGCTCGGCCATGGCCATGGCGACACGGCAGCAGACCGGCTACTTTGGCGTGGTAGAGGTTCGGCTAAGGACTCAAGCATGACCAGCAGCTCACCGTGACTCTATTGCGCTGCTTGGTTGAATTGAGGACGAGGCGGAGCTAGATGGACGATGGTGATGGCGCGTGCGGCGGTGCGAACCAGTGGCAAGGACGGCATTCCGGTGGCTCCGGCGGGCGCCTGGCAAAACCAACAGGTCATGAGCATCATAGGATAGCGAGGAAGCCAAAACAAGATACAGGAGAGAGGGACATGTAGCAGCGTGAGCTGGCCACAACGAGGTGGCCATGGCGGCACGGCCGCGGCGGCAAATGGCGCCGAGGGTGATTCCGGTGGAGTGAGCTGGCGCGAGCTGGTCAGGTGATGCTCCAGGGCGATGCGGAGCTGCGGGCGCAAGCTATTGGGTTGGGGCGGAGCAGGCACGGTGAATTTCATAGGTGGCCAAGGAGCTCGGCGGCGACGGGAAGAAAGAAGACGACGGCCGGCTTTGGGCAATATCGGCGCGAGCGAAACTTCTAGCCGAGCCAGAAGATGCTTGAGCGTGTCACCGCAAAGCAGGTGCGCATCACGCGTGGGGACGGCGGCGCATGCAGTCGGCGGCAAGTAGCTGCTGCCACCGAGGCTACTGTTCCCCGACTGAAACTCCATCTTTAGCTCACACGTTCTCTCGATTTTGCAAAGCGACTTGATGAGCAGCCTTAAGCAAAGTTGTTCATCTACATGAGATCTCCAATATTGCTTACAGGCTCATCATCCAAAACTTGATGGTTTAAGAGATTTTGAATTTCAAATATGGGTACTTCGAACTGGGAAACTGAATTCAGTTAGGGTTTCTCAAAAGCAGTTTTGATTAGCAAACTTTGGGATTTTATTAATGAACAACCATCTATCAAACACATCAACCAATTACACAGTATCATAGCTCAAACATTCTACCAATCAAAGGAACAAAGCTGGACAAATTTTATTTATGAAAATGCATTTAATAATTCACCAAAGTTTGACTTAAACATTGTTTTTCAGAGACAGGCAAAAATGATGTGTGGAAAATAGTGATTGAATTCAATCTTTGAACTCAAATTTAAACATGTTTGACTTGATAACACAACAAACTTTTGATCCTACATTAAATCACACACTTTGTACTACAAAGTTTATTTGAGCATATTCTCAAGTGTTTAAGCAAATTATTAAACTATAAAATTACAAAGAACCTTAATCACTATAATTGATATCACTTCATGTAACATATGAAACACCATATATGCAACATATAAATGCTATAACTGCAACTTGAAATGCATAAATGACACAATACTTGGTGATTATGCTGGATGATGCTCATGATCAAAAATTTTAATAGCCTCTTAATATCTAGGATGTTACACTAGTCCGCCGTCTCAGCACTATAGAGGAGCGAGCCGGACACAGCCGGCACCGGGCGTGGCCGGGGTTGAAGGTGTTGAGGATGTCGTGGAAGGGTCGCAACAATCAGGGCCCCGTAACGGCTTAGGTCAGCGCCGCTATCAGCCCTTTGGCTGATGAGAAGACCGGCGCAACCTCCACCACCCGGGAGATGCAGCCGACCCCAGCCTCCTTGGGCGCAGGCGCTGGGCTAGGAGGCCACAGCCGTCACCACCACCGGCCCGAGGGGACTCATCCATGCGAGCCGCTGCACACCAGGCGCTCGAGCGAACACGGGCCATAGAGCAACCGGCCGCCGCCGCCACGCCAGCACAAGGGCCCAAGCCCGACCTATCCCGTCCAGCCGCTTCATCTTGGTGATGCAGGTGACATTTGGCGCCACTACTGTGGAAGTTGTTGCAGACCACGCCTCGGCCTTGGCTCAAGATGGGTGGGAGCGGCACCATGCCGCCCACACAGCCATGGAGCAAGAAAGGAGGAAGCACGGGAAAGGAAGAGGGCTTTATTATAGTACTCGCCTCGTCGATTTGGAGGAAGCCACCGTCAGCCACCATGACCGTGGCAAGCTTGCCCACCTCCAAGAAGACGACGGTGAGGAGGACAAGAGTCCTCCAAACACCCATCTAGGGCACTTATTGCACTGGGGAACTCTACAGGGAGAGAGAGAGAGAGAGAGGGGAAGGGAAGGGGCCGACGGCTGGGTGCCACTAGGGGCTCTCACTCACTCAGTAGCTCTCGGGAGGAAGAGGAAGTGAGCCCAACCCGAATCTCATCAGTTGACAGAGGTTCGGGGGAAGCAACATAGGTGCTATACTACTTGAGAAATTTCAAGATTTGACCCTTGGTTCGTGCGCCACTCAAGATTTGACACCCAATTCGATCGCGAGCCTTTCGAAATATAAGCCTGGTCATGCAAATTCTTTCAATACGAGGGTTTTCTCTCTTTTCTTATTTCCACTAGTTGAGTGCCCGTGCGTCGCTACGAGAACAAAAAAAAAAAAAAACTATATGACGTCCACAAATATGACACAAACTCTTATATTTATTTACAAGCTTCACATCACAGAAACAAGCTCTTACATTTACAACGACAGTATTGCGCATCTGACTCATACTAAACACAAAGGCAATCACTTAACTAATGCCATTGCCAATCAAGGGGCTCACATCTAAACAATTATCGATAGAAGTATGCCTTTAAGTGAATTTATGTTATATAAATGACTTCATAAATGTCATAAGATTTACCCAACGGGCAATATTTGTGATGCTGTCAACATATTCAAATTACACCCTTAGCTCATCACAAACTTTGAATTATGCAATCTTATTCTTACTTTCAACAAGGCTATCCGGCATGCCAGCTCAAGTGCCTGAGCAGCTTCATTGAATCAAATGTAATTCCGTTTAGCTTTTTCGGAGGTGCACCAGTCAATGTTGTCACTTGTCAGCACAGCATCTGTGTTTTTCAGTACATCAGTTACTGCAAGCTGCTGTTATTTTCTCTCCACTTTTGCAAGGGTTTTGAGCTCTTTCCTGATGTCCTGTTTAGTGTTCCTATCTTAGCCTTCAGCAATTTGCTATTGAGCACCTACAAGAGAGAGGACACGTATCAAGAAAAACCTAACCACAAAGAATAAAGAAACCGAAGTAACAATTATAAGAGCTTCGTCAGTAGTTTGTTGTGATTTTCTTCCTTCCTTTTGAAACCAAGTTGGATTGGCTTTTGAAAATCACAACCAACTTGGTAGAAAGAAAGGAAGTTTGGAACCAGTTTGAATTTGAAACACTTGACCTATCAGAAAATATAGCATTTTGTCTGGAATTATGTGGTGGTTCCAAGTGCAAGTTAACCAGGAATTGCTCATAGGGAGCAAACCTGAAAGTGCTGTTGCAAGGAAGAAGTGGTAAAAAGGAAGATTGGTTGCATCCTATGCATTTCCTTCTAGTAGGCTATGTACTTTTTCCAGCTCCGAGTAACCATGATTTTCTGGTTTAGAGTTTTCACCGAGTAGCAGTATGTTCTTGTGCTATTTTTCAATTGCTACAGTTCATTGCTTCCAGGTTATGTTTTCTGCAATTAGCAGTAGGCTCTGTACTAAACAGTTAGCAGGTTGATGCTTGCTATTCAGGATTGCATATTTACTACAGTAGCAGACTACATATCAATGCTAGATGGTTCTACGAGGCAAACAGGTAGGGGAACAGAAAAATAAATTGAAAAGTGAGAAGGGTTGCTTCACATTAGACCTGAGCACACAGAATCTAAATGACTTCACTGCAGCTGTTCTTCCCACTTAAAATAACCTTCTTGGCATTCACCTTTGTACAACAGCAGAACAGAACGAAACACACATTATATTAGCACACCGGTTCATAAACATCTAACAATCCAATGAAGATTCAAGTTCAGAAATTTCAGATGCTAGGCCTTGGCCGGCCAATGGACAAATACATACACCTTTTATGTCATGCCAACATATATATTGAAAGGTAAAATGATTGAAAATGCAGTGATTAGCTGGTAATTGCTTTACATTAGGGAGCTACTCATGTTGCTAAAGTACTGTGAAACTCAAAAACTCTGTAGCTTCTCATGTTGCAACCCTGAAACTAATTTTTTGAAACTACTAAAATTAATGCAAATTTGTACCCAGTTTCAGGTTTGTAAAAGGATATTATGTTTTCGTTACTAAGCATAGAACTTTTCATCGAAACTATCCAGAAATGAAACACCATATAGTGATGCCAACAGAGAAATTATCTCTAACACCAAACTGAACAATTTTCGGAAAGCAAGATTTCCAGATTAAAAAAAAGATTATAACAGTTTTCCAAATGAATTTGTCTAACACCATACTAAAGTTATTACAAACTGCCTTAGTTATGTTCTTTTTTCTGATTCCTCTTTCAGGGCAGAGCTTGTAGAAATTTAATTTGTTCATTTATGATGCATGTGCTAACACCAAGTGCAAAGATTGACATTAGTTACTATTTTGCAGACATTTGGAGATGAACTTTTCCTTGTGACCAGTTGACAGAGGGGATTCACTGTACTTTGCTAGACAGTTCAGTGCTTCCTCAAGGCCAACTCTCACTTGTCTAACTACAGTTTTTTTTTTTCTTTTGTTCTGTTTAACAGGTGGCTAGCTGCTCTTTTTCAGCCACCAGAGTTCCTAACTGTATAGACTACAGTAGCAGCTCCAACTGGGCACAATTGGGCTACAGTTGGCCCAAGCCTGCAAATCGCATGGCAGGGTTTGGGATTACTGCAGTGTTTGCCGAGAATGAACATCAGCCTTGTGTATGCAGGATTTTTTTTTATGGATTTTGTAGTCATTGTGCTTCAGATTCTAAAATGGTGCAATAAATATGTTCTGAAATGCAGGACCTTGACATGGTGTCAGATCAAAAGAGATTGCCGTGGACTGTTTGATCACCAAACAAAATTGAGTTGTTGAAATTGCAGGCCCATTTTAATGAGATCCCTCAGGGAAGACACCGTTGTGTGGTATAAAAAATTAATGTTCAGACAACGTGATTCCATGATGATGTTTGGTTTTAGAATACACCAGCAAACTATTTTTCTTCTTGATTTTTCTCAAAGAGCATTGGAAAGAAGGATGATGACAAGGATGGGGTTGAATAATGAATAAACCAGCACATTAATAGGCATCAATTCTGTAGACCACCTCATCAGAAGAAAGTACGCTTTAAAAAATTGAGTTGTGTAATTGAAACCCAAGTTGCCAATGGAGATGCTGATCTGAATTTAGTATCACTTTTCTTATTGGCATGGGGAATAGCATGCATGATGGAATTCCTCACTTATTTGTCAGTAACAACGCTAGATGCATGTTGCATGTGTCATAGGACTAAGAAGCCATTTTGAATATGATATGGTTGTACACACACATGCTTTACCAATTCATTTTTTTCACTCAAAAAAGATTAACAGGTAACCTAAACCTAGCTTCTTTCCGTGCAGGTCAGTTGGTAATCCTTGAAGCAATCTTCAGGTTAGTCCCCAACTGCGTGCATTCAGATTGAACCATGTTAAAGTGGGTGAGTCCTCCATTAAGATGGATCCATTTTCATGCTTTTGTGCATTCTATAATGCATGAGAGTGAGCTATGTTGAGGATGGCTGGTGAAAGCTGGGCAAGGGGGAGAATGTGAAACCATTGACTACGTCCATGTCCGGGCCAAGAGAAGTAGGTTACTGACAGCCAAAGCCTTGCATAGATGGTATAATTCTGAGAATTTCACTAATATGCTGCCTCCCAGCTTGTCAAATCTGATTTGTGATCTTAAGGTAGTGAGATCACCTTCTACAAATCTCCAATGATCGTAAGGTAGTGAGATCACCTTCTACAAAGTTTGTGATCTTATAGTTGATACTATTGCCTTGCTTACGGGTCCATAAAAGCAACTAACATGAATTAGTAGCTGATCTCGCCTGATGTTTTTGAGTAAAACTTCATCCATTGCATAATAAAAATTGGGATGAAGATATTAACATTCACACATCTTCAGATACTTCGGAGGGGTAGTTACCATGGAGCTTGAAAATTGATATCTAAATAGGATGAGGATTAGTATATTCCCTATAGTGTGCAATAGATTTTTTAGCATTGATACTCAACATTCATATTCTGAGATGGATCTCTTATCAAAATTGGATACACTGCAAGTATCCCCTGAAATTGTTTGGTAAAATGCAAAAAATTGCGTTTTCACAGAAATCGTTTAGCATGTGGATTATAATTTTTGGAGGAGATTTATTTCAAGGATTTGAAAGTTTCACAACACAAGAACCTGCACTCACTTCATACATTCTGCTCTGTATAGCACCAGGTTTCAACAAAGACAAAGCAACAAAAACAGAGTTTGAGCCTATCAGAGTTCAGGTTTCTGCTACTACTTTTGTTTCCTCCAATTAAGTCATTTCAGTATCCAAATCTTAAAGTTCCTTGACTGAATGAAAACAGAAAAATCTGAATGTTTTAGGAAAAGGAAACTTCTAAAGTTTCAGAAGTGTAAATATGAAGTGAACCTCTAGACAAGGAGATGGGTGTGCACATGTACGCATGATAATCTTTGGAAGGGCTCGAAGTTAGCAGGCATAATACATGTACACACATGTAATTACATCAGATCGGAGTATAAATAGCCAATTATCTTAAGTTAGGGTTGGGATGAGAAGGGGTTGGCACACCTGGTGGCGGCAGCGAGCGAGGGTGTACTTGAAGAAGTTGCGGTCCGCCGTTGCAGAGTGCGAGGGCGAGCTCAAGTTGCTGCTCGCCGTTGGGGCGGCGGCTCGCGTCGGGGTTGGCCTGCCGCGGCGTTATGCGACGGCGTGGGGCGTCGGGGCTAGGCCGGAACATTTGGGGAGGATTGACGGCTCACCGTGGGCCACGACGCAGGTAAGGTGCTCGACGCAGGGAGAGTAGCTGCCTTGAGCTGCTTGGTTTGGGAACGGCTTCGACGTCGCGGTGATCCCTCAGTTCCTGCTCACCGACGACGTGCAGGCGGCTCACCGTCGACGCACGGCGCCGGTGCTTCCCCCGACGACGTCGTCTTCCTCGCCGGTGAGAGGAAGACGTGGCGGCAGCGGCGCGGGATGAGAAAGACGCGGCGGCGGCAGCGCGGGATGAGGAAGACGCGGCGGCGGCGGTGCGAGATGAGGACGTCGCAAAGCGTGCTAGCCGGCGTCGGTGCTGGCGCTGACGACGGCGTGCAGGGGCTCAGTGCGCCGTGGGATTGTGTGTGTGCCGTGCGGGATGGGACAGAGGCGGGCGTCGGTGGCGACGTGGGAGGCGTGGGAGCGGATGCGGGTCGTAGGCGATAGAGGAGCGCTCCAGTTTTTTGCCGAAGGCTGCGGTGTAGCACGTGTACTCGTTCTGCCGAGGTAGACGCGGGGTCGCACGACCTATTGCCGGGTAGATGTTCGCCGTACGAAATTTTTTAGTTGTAGAGATAGAGAAGAGAAAAGAAGAGATTCTGTGCATGGAGAAAGACCATAGTGCTCCTCCCTGGAAACGCTTGGTTCGCTTCTTGTTCCTGATAAACAGGAAGACACCGAAGCAGGCTTCCAAGCAGGTGAGCAGCATGACGCCGATGCCCCTCACCAGGGTGCACACCGGCCATGATGGGCGTGGAGAACCCCGAGCCGGAGGCCAGCGACACTGTGACAGCGAGGCCAAAGCCGCCGTGGCACCATCGTCGTGATCAGCACGGCCACCACCGTCGTCCAGTTGATGGCGTTGTTCAGCCCTTCCCCGTGCAGCTTGTTGATGCGCATGCGCTTTGTGATGCCCTGCATGCGCAAGCGCCGCGCGTCTGCTCTAGCTGCGATGAGTGCACCTCGTGCTTGATGTCGCTCACCTGCTGCTTCAGCTCGCGCGCCTGCTTGTTGCCGCCGCCGCCCGGGCTGATGGCACGCGCCCTTGGCGGCCATGTGCAGCGCGTCTGGCCCTTCTTGTCGTGCGCAGCACAATGCTGGGCTCCGCCTTCAGCAGCGCGCGCACCACCTCCACGTGCCCGTTCCGCGCCACCGAGTTCATCCCCGTCTTGCCGTACTCGGCGGCCACGGATAGCGGCATCTCCCCGACCTGGTTCTGTCTGGACTCTGGACAGCAGCGCCACGAGCTCCTTGGCGTCCTTGCCGGACATCATCTCCCGCATGGCCGTGCTCGTCCTGGGTGCGCGCCGGGTGGGGTCGGCGGCTAGCTGCTCGAGCGGTGGGTGGGGGCCGGCGGCGGACGGTGGACCGGCGCTGGAGTAGCCAGGACCGGGCGGCGGCTGGAGCGGCCCGTGCTTTGCGAGTCACGACCCCGTGACTGGTGTTCGAGAACAAACCAAGCGAAGCCTCCGACTCCGAGTCTTCTTGTCCAGGGAGGGGCATTATGATCTTTTCCCATGTTCAGAATAGTGAAAGAAATATAATGAAAATAAGAAAAGATAGGAAAAGAGAGAAAATCCTCAGATTGAAAGAATTCATGTGACCAGGATTATATTTTGAATAACTCACAAATTAGATGTCAAATCTTGATACGCACGAATTGAGTGTTAAATATTAAAATTTCTCATACTGCTTTTGGTCTCTGGGACTGCCCTTAACCACTGCCCAGCGCCTCAGGCTCTTCCGTCCCTACACCGAGTCCACCCATCGGCCCGTGCACCGTCTCCTTCCCCTTCCTACACCCCCACGCCGCACCCCACTCCCAGATCCCACTGCTCCCCAGATCCGTGCCCGAGCCCTAGTCCCCAGATCCGCCGCGGCGCCGGAGCACTCCTCCTCGCATTGGCGTCCGCGGCGCCATGGCGTGCCTCGCGATCTCCCTGCAGCCGGTGAACGGCCCGGACATCCTACTGCAAACGCGGTCCTGGCTCCCCGTCTCCCGCGCCCTCGCCGCCGTCTCCGCCTTTCGCCTCGCGCGCCTCCACCTCGCACGCGGCAAGCAACAGTCCTCCTCATCCTCCGCCTCCTCGGCCTCGCTCGACGCCATCGGCGACGACCCGCTCGCCGCCGCGTCGGGGCAGCTCGTTGTCGGCGTCGAGTCACAGTACCGCGTGGTGTACCGCCTCGTCAACTCCATCTACGTGCTGGGGGTCACCACCGCAGGCTCCGACCATGCCGCCCCCGCTGTCAACGCCTTCGCCGTCGCCGACGCCGTCAACCAGGCCGTCTCCGTCGTCGTCGCAGCCTGCCGTGGCGTCGACGTCACCCCCGAGAAGGTGCACCGCAAGTACCCCGAGGTCTATCTCGCTCTCGACCTCGTCCTCCACGGCGTTGGCTCCGTCCGCCTCTCCCAGATCCTTGCCACCATCCATGGCGACAACCTCGCGCGCATGGTCAACTCCTCCCCCGACGCCGAAGCCCGGGCCCGCGGCGCGGATCCCTGGCCCGCCGTCGAGCACCTCGCGCAGGACCGCCACGCTGCGAGGGAGGGCTTCTCGGGTGCCTCTTTCGAGCTTCCCCAGGAGACGCTCGCGGCTGGTGACGAATTCTCGTCTAACATCGCCCCTGCAACCACTGTTGCTACTGGGGACGAGCCACCACCTGAGGAGGCAGCACCTGTGGAGAAGGATCCCTTCGCAGCCAGTGACCTGATTAACAACAAGCCGGAGGAGGCATTGGTGGGTGGATTCAAGAAGAACAAGGAGACTGCCCTTGTGGTTGCTGATCCTGCAGCTGCACTAGCTGGATTGGAGGTCACGACTTTACCACCAGCTGAGGCAACTAAGCCGACATTTATTGGAGTTGAAGGGTTTGAGGGTGATTATGGTGGCATTGAGTTTGGCAATGATGAGGCTTCACTTGCTGAGGCGTTTGAAGGGCTCAATGCGCCATTTGGTGGTGGGCTGGATGCTTCTGAGTTTGTTACAACAACAAAGAAGGATCACAAGGACAGGACCGTCACTGGTCTTGAGCTGCTAGTAACAAGTGGGAAGCCACCAAATGCAGCTGCTGGTACTCCATTGGAAAATCTGTTGGTGACCAAGCGTACAGAAATGACTGCTCCTGAGTTATTTATTGCTGAGGAGATCAATGCAGAATTCAAGGAGTCTATTCTTGTGCGTGTTGGCTTGAAGGGTACAATCTTCCTGCGGACCTTGCCACTGAATAAGGCAGCGGGCAAGGAGACTGAGTTCTCATTTCGTCTTGAGGGCACATCAGGAATGAAGAGGGCTGCATTGCAGAGTAATGTGTTGAGTAACCTACAGAATGGATTGTTCCATGTCAGGACTGTGTCGAAAGAGGAGCCCATTTCCCTCATGAAGTACAGCTTCCTGCCGAAGCACTCGCCTCTCCCTTTGAGGATGCGCCTAGTGAAGCGCCACAGTGGGACGTTACTCTCAGTGATGATACAGTACGCATCCAATCCAATGCTACCCCAGCCTCTGAGCAATGTTACATTCATTGTTAAGCTTCCTGTGGATCCCACTCTGCTCAATGTTTCACCCAAGGCTGTGCTAAACCGGGCAGAGAGGGAGCTTAGATGGCATATTTCAGAAATTCCCCTGAAAGGTCCAGCCGGAAGGCTCAGGGCACGGATGCCTGTTGACCAAGACTCCAAAGATGGTGAGCTAGAGGTTGTTGGGATGGTGAAGTTTGCTTACCAAGGTCCATTCACATTGTCTGGCATTAAACTACGCCCAGCCACTGATGGAATTGCCCAATTTAATGAAGTTGGCCATACCTTCTCCAGTGGGATTTACCTGTGCATCTGATAGGTACCTTCTTGTACTGTAGGTGCTTCTTCACCTGTTTTATGTTTGTTTGTTTCTACAGCAGGGTGTGAAAATCCTATTGTATGTAGCAAAGTGTGTTTCTTTCTGTGAGGCTGAAATTCTATCACGTTTTTGAGTTGTCTGTTTCTTGATATGTCATTTGTGATTACTCATGAAGGCTACTTTATACATCAAGTTTATCATTCATACGAAGAAACAATGTACTGCTCTATTTGATTGCTATTTTATTGCTTCTCTTTTTTCTTAGCATGCATTACTTAGAGATGTTATTGGCTCTGTTCAAAAGAGAATGCCACTGTAATTAGCTAGTATTAGATGATATCTAGTTATTCATGCAGGGCAACTGATTGATTTTTATTACGAAAAGATTGACACGACTGCATTCTCTGTTTTTGTTGTATGATATCCCTGTTCATCAAGTTAAAGTTAGGAAGATTGCACTAATAGGTTACTCCCCACTTCCCTCTGATTGCTAATGTAACTTGCTTAGGGACATTGACATAGTCTACAAGGTGGAATTTTTATTGCCAATTTGTATGAAAGATATATAGCTAAAATAAAAAAGAATCATGTCTTGAAACTATTTTTTATGATATAAGTGTACCAGCATCAATCTTACATTCTCAATCTATCTAGGTGTTCTTATTGTGATGTTCAAAGTTGAAAATAGGAATCCTAAAGTGACTTGTATTATGAGGAAATACCTGTTTAGCAATTAGGATCAAGTTTCAATTTCAGTTTCATATAAAATCCACTGTAGAGCTTTCTCTGGAAAGAAAGAAATCCCTACTGATGCAAGTTAACAGTCTTGGCAATGATTAATATACTCCGCTGTATGTATGGCACATTGATATTTCGGCAAATAACCAAAGAGATAGACAACTGACAAGAGTATTGGTCAACATATGCTCAAGTGCAATCTTGAGTGTTGGATCTAATCTGATTGGCCCAAGTGAAGGGTTGGAGTTCCCTCATAATTGGGCTGACTTATGCCCAATTAGATTTAGTGAAATTAAAACTTAAAATTTGTAAGAGGTAATTAGTGAGTCAAATTAAAAGTGATAAGAGGTATGGGGGATTTCCCACTTCTCACTTTTGGGCCACTCAGATTAGATCCAATACACAAGATTGAGTTTGTGCATATATACTCTTATACACTTTATATTTCCTCATAATTAAATTACGGGCAAGCTGAGCATGTTCATGATTACTGTGCTCCCCAGCCTGTTTGGGACACCAAACTGGTTTGAACACCTATTGGTTTCCTGTCTGATTATTAGTGAATGAAAATGGTAGTGTATAAACGTTCAATCATTAACCTCAAGTGTCACTCATTTGATACTGAGAAACCTGTGTTTCGTTTTTTTACTCTTAAGTAAATTCCTAAACTCCTAATAAGAGTATAAGACGCCATATCCTAATATTGCAATACTAATTCCCTTGCACCCATTGATTCGTTGAAGTTCAAGTTTAACGGAGATCTTGTGCAAGTCATCATTGCAGTCACATATTGCTTGTGTCAATACTGGTTAATATGAAAGTTTATACTGCCTGTAGTGAGCATGGTCTTATCTTGTTGTTCAGATTTGTTTGTGCTGGCACATTAGATGAATATTGGTACCCTGAACAGATTATTGCTTCTAAATTGGAGTGAAAGAAACTGTCTCGGCTTTATCATGGACAGTAGAAGTCCATTTAGTACAATGGTAAATAAAGAAGTGATGTCCTCAAATGTGTAATCAAAAGTTTGTGTGGTGTCCAATACCTGCATGATCATGTAAATTGTTTACTTAAAAATGACATGAATTTAATATGTTCATCAGAAAATGTCTTCAGAGTATCTATCATTTTATATATGTATATATATTGCTATAGAAATTAATGGCTGAACTTTTGTCTGGTAACCCGAGGTGTGTGGTGTGGTGTGAGTATGTATTGGGTATTTGAGCCTTTCTTTTCCCTATCTTAATGCAATGATACGCAGCTCTCCTGTGTATTCCAGAAAAAAACTTTTAGTTCAGAATATATTGACTGGAAGTAGTAGCTGCTGCTTCCCTTCATTTCTGAAGTAACCCAACTAATGTCACATTTTCACTGAAGGTTTTTAATGCTATGGTTATTTCTCAAATTGATGCTTACATTTAGCTGTCTTATATTGGCCTTGGGAAAAGCAATGCCTTGTGATTATGAAGAACTTGTTTTCTAGTTTGTTTGAATCATTTGGAACTAAATAAGATGTTTTACTTGGTTTAAGCTGCTTGCATTATTCTTGCATGATGGAATTATTGTTCTTATATAGTTCTACTAAAATTTTATGCATCCTCAGAAACATCCTGAAAAGTATACTTGTTTGCACTACTTGACCCCATCCGCAGCCCACAGAAACTTGGTTTTATTTTTTAGACAACTTATGCTCCCATCCTGGACACATAGAGGGCACAAACCCGCTGGGTTTTTGCCATCCGAAACCCATACCCATGAACAAAAAATCTACCCATCAGAAAACCCATGACCCATCACGGGTTTAATTTTATGCCCAAACCCATGCCCGTGATAACAAGCACACCAACTTTTCTATGTTTTATTAGCAACTGCCTGTGATAACAAGCACGCCAACTTTTATATGTTTTATTAGCAACAAGCATGCCTTTTTGGGAAAAAAAATATTTATTACTATATTTCTCTAATACAAAGTACATAGAGCAGTACGGGAAAAAATTCACAATGACACATGTATTCAATGCTTACGCACAAAGCCACCAATGTTGCCTTGTTGTGAATTGTGAAGTGTCCAACGTCCATGTGCTTATATATATAAGAGTTTGGTACTGGTCTTCTTGTTTGAATAGACGAGGTGGGACTATTTCTTCTCTCAGTGAGTAAAGCTAGCAGGCAAACATCACTGCTGTTGTAGAGTGCCAACAAGCCACTATGCTAAATGGGCCGGCCCAGAATTAGACAGGTCTCATGTGCTCTCAAAGTCTCATGCGTGTGAGTGTTATTTTTTTTTTCAAAACTCCTACTGTGTAGTGCCGTGTATTCTTTTTTCCTTTTATTTTTTCTCTACAGTTATATACTTTCAGGAAAATTTAAACATACTCAATTATTGACATAATACATGATAGATCGGGTTTAAAAAACCCATGGGTTTATGGGTTTGGGTACTATATCCCCAAACCCACACCCACGAACCCGCTGGGTCTGGCTTTTTACTCATTAACCATGGGTAGAGAAGTTGACCCATGCCCTTGCCCTAATAGGGTAAAACCCATCGGGCTTCGGGTACCCATTGCCATCTCTACACACATGCTTGGTTTTGGCTTTTCAAACCATCTGTATTGATTGAAAATTGGAATTTCTTCCATCAGTTTATCTTATTTGGGAGTGAAGTATTCTAGGCGCAAACAAAAGGCCCGCAAGGAGAAACAGTGTGGCTGAGTCGAGTTTCCAGGAGGTCATCATCTTAGTTAGCCCTTCAGGATAATAGATGTCGTATACGAGTTGGTTTGTTAGGAGATCCTTTTGGCAGATGTTTGAGTCAGTAGCATGTAATCCATCCTATATAAGCTAGGCATTGTGTACAACAAACTCTTAAGCAATAGATCTTTCTATCGTGCTCCTCCCTGTGCTTCGTGCCTTTTTGTTTGCAGTGCATTGTTGTTGGCCCAACAGCTGTGGGTGCAGGGTGCATGGCCACGTAGAGTAGCTGAATATCCCTCCACCATCTCAGTTTTTGCCTGTAGCATGTAGCAATGATGTGCGTTGTGACACAGAATTGAACTCTGCGCCTGCCATTTCATAGAATCTATCTGCTCCTTTTTTTTTTGTCTTCAACACCAAGAACCTTGTGTATTTATTACTAATTTCATTTCGTTGATTTGGTAATGCTTTATCTTTTATTTCTTTTTAGAATTTTAGGTTTCCTACCTTGCTAATCTTCCATTTCCCGCTTATATTTTGTATAGCAACTCTAGGTAAAGCTAGGCTGCAAATAATTCTAATACCTTGTCTTTGTATTCCTTTTTCACCCTTTTGTTTTGAAAAAAAAGCTGCTAATCTATTAGATTGTTTCTTGTTCCACTCAGAGGAATCTATGTTTTATTACATTCAAAACATTGCACTCTTTTGTTTCTTATGAGTTATTTTTTTTATTTAGTTGTGATATTGACTTAGCGTGATATTATTTGTTACCATATAATATCAGTTTGTCTGTAGGCCTTTTGATATATCTTGGTTGGGTGTTGTCAGTAAGTGGATTATTCAAGGTCCTGCGGGCAGCTGCAACATTTTTTTATGTTTTTTCTTTACTCAAAATTTTATTGGGTCATTTTAGATGGAATCTTTCTTAATTTTGTTCATCATTTTCTGTGACTATTGTGAGCCATGAGGTTTATGGTTAAGCTTCAAGTTATCAGCTACGGAGGACCAAGTTTCTGCAAATCATGGAAATTAGGAGTCTGCAAATGATCCAATTTTCTTTTGTTGGGTGTTCATATGATGGGATCCATGCATACCACCTGGTTTAGAAGCACTTTTGAACTTTTTATATGGTCCATTGTGTAATGCAGCACCTTGCACTGTGGTACAGTGGTCAGCTTGTCATTCAGGTCTTGCTCTTCTTTCATGACATATGATCTCTCCTACTATGTCAAAAGATGAAGCCAGCATTCATTTGTTCCCATTACAAAGAGTAACATGTTTGAAACTGCATCGTCTAAGTAACTGAAGTCAGATTGGTTCAACTGTTTATGGATTTCCTCAGTGGTGATGTAAAAGTTCCCAAAATTGACAGAAACAGTATCATTTGCCTGTGCGGGCTCCATTACCATTGCCTGGCAAGTGCTTATTACCGGATGTAAAGTATTTTTGACACAGGGCGACCCAGTGGCACGTGCCTCTGATGTGTTTGTTATACTCTACTAGTACTACGGAGTAGTGCTCAATTTGCAGCTGCAGCTTCCCTTGGTTGTATCAGCAGATTAAGTTAGCTATCTTATTGAAATTGAATTGGTACCATGTCTGGCTGACTGATATGGCGCTTGAGGTCACGGTTCCTTCTTCATTTTCAGCTTCATTTATTTAGTGAAATAGTAGTATGTTTTAGTATGTCCTTCAACACTGAACACAGAGAGCATAGAAGCATCTTTATTTCTGGGACGCGAGGCGCGTGCGGTGGGAGAGATTCTGGGGCAGGTCACACAATCCACGTGTTTAGTGAGTTGGGACTTCACCTGCTTCGACTGTGTGGCTCAGTCTATTGTGCTGTGCTGGGATTGTAGAATGGAGCAGCTGATGAGGACAGAGGACGCGGGCAGACGAGCAAACAAACGAGCGGGCAACATGGTGAGGTTGGCGTGGCCGCATGGTCTACATGGTGGGAGCAGGCAGACGAGGAAACATCAAATAAAGTTAGTGAAATCATCAGCAAGTACCAAACAGTAAGAATAACATCACAGAGAATGATCGCCGGCACTGGTGTCAGAGAGTGGACAACAGGGTGAGGTTGGTGGGGGCCTTATCACGAAGGGGAGTAGAAATCACCACCACTATTGCGTTGATGAATCACAGGTTTGGGTATCCTCGATAAAAAAAAAAAAAAAAAAAACCTAAACCAACAAATTCAATAAAATAATGATTATTATGCGCAGATCAGCGAACCGAAAAGGAGATTGCGCACTAGGGATATATAGGATATAGGACAGCAAGGACACTATTGAATGAAAGTGAAATAAAAGTGCAATTTGCTTATTTTAATTAATAGGAAAACGGGATGGATGAAGTCAAGAAAGGAGAATACCATTTGCAAATGATATGGGGGATGTAGCGCGGGTGTTGAGAACGCACGGGACAGGCTGCTGGACGGGCATCCCAGCTGGCCTTCCCTCTCTCCTTTCGGCTTACAGCCCGGCCCCACACCGAGGCCCCTCATAATTAGCGGCCCCTACGACCGCCGCCTCCCTATCCAACCCTAGCGTCAGCCGCCGCCTCCAATCGAGCCCGCAAGACTTGCCGCAACCCTAAGAGCCACGCCGAGCTCGACCTTCGCCGTTTCACCGCATCGCTACCTCCGTAAGCTTCTCGCCGAGCTTCGTGTCGTGTTTGTGAAGCCGCCGGACCTCTTTTCCCTCCTTTTCTCGCTCTAGGTCGTTCGCTAATCTTCGCCGAACTCTGCAGAACGTCGCCGTCCGGCGTCCCGAGCCGCGCGTCGCCTCCATCCGCTCCTCGCCGCTGTGATTTGCCGTGGTGAGTTCGCCGTCTTCCCCTCTTTCTTCCCGTGCTTTTCCCAAGTCAAACTGAGGTCTCTAGGGTTGGTTTCAAGATCGCCGGTGAGCTCCTTCGCCATCGGCAATGGCAGCCGCCATGCCGGTCACTGTTCCGGCTGGTTGTTCTCTCTCTCTCGTCCCCGATCTACTCAGATCCATCCAAATCTAATCCAAAGGCTGTCATTCGCCCGTACCCCTTCGCCTGTTACTTTTGCTAAAGAGCCCCTCGGGTTCTCAATAATCCGGCCCGCCGTCCTTGGCTCTGTTTTAAATCAGATTTAGATTTATTTTATTCCGAAAATCAGATTCATCTATTTACAGTTTTGCCACTAGTTTTATTTAAGCTATAACTTCTTCATTTTAACTCCGTTTTGATCCGTTCAAGTTGCGTTAGATTCGTAATTGCGTAATCTACATGTTCATACAACTGTTAAATATGTTTTCAACTTTTGAAAGTCGAGATTAGTTTTAATCTATTATTTCATTAAAGAAAATCTTGTTTAATTCATAACTTCTTCGTTATAGCTCCGATTTTCATGATCTTCACGTCTATGTGTTCATAGCGAGACGTAGATTCGTTTTACAAACTTTTCATCTTGATTCTATGATGTTGGTGTAATGTTCTAATCGATAGCCTTTGTTTGCTATGCATGATTGTTTCTGGATGCTTATATGTTGCTGTGTTGATCGAGTAGTGGGTGATCAAGAGTACTACTTTGACGAGCAGGATCAGTAGGAACACTTTAATCAAAGGCAAGTATAGCATGGGACTATCATTGATTCCTATTAACCGTAATACATTTAATTCATATATGCATGTGTCCCCTTAATAAGGATTTCCTAGAATTGTACTCATACCTAGTCACCTATGGGATACGCATTGGGTAGCTATTGCCAGTGCTCAACAAAACCATGATCTTCTAAGTTGACAAATGTTATATGCAACAAACATAAAATATGACTTTTTAACAACTTGATAAAAAGGGGGTTGGAGTATTTAGCTACTTTCTAAATGCTTCATATTACTTTCCTTAAGGACTTATCTGTAAGTGATCATCGGGGACTTACAGTACAACTATGAGGGCCACATGGCTCTAGCTTTAGCTCAGTACAAAGACCTTTTCTAGCTTGTTAGAGGTTACCAAAAGGCGCAAATGGGGTGTGTTTCGGGTTGGGTGTAGTGCGGCCTCTGTCCTTGTGTGTATAGCCTGCGCGGAATGTGCTATCGGGAAGGGGAGCCCTACATTTGCAGGGCACATAAACCTAGCGGCCCTAATTTGTTAGACGAACCTTTGAAAGGCTTCATAGTGTACCCTGCCTGCTCACCTTGGTAGTGTTTTGGGGACTTGCAAACCCCAGGCAAGTGGGAAACACGACTCATAGTAAAAGTGTACAACCTCTGCAGAGTGTAAAACTGGTATATCAGCCGTTCTCACTGTCCCGAGCGGCCTTGGAACCCTTATGGAATAGATGATCACTATTAATTATTTGTTTATGCTATTCATTAATCATGTTTACACCGATCATGTGTTTACTATGGGATTATGACAACTTGATGCTATTCATATGCTAAAATTGTGACAACTAAAAGCTAAATGTTGTTAAACCTGCGTCAAGCCTTTTGAGCCTCATGAACCCCATGTTACACTTGTTGAGTACGACATGTACTTATGCTTGTTTATTTTCATTATTTGGACAAAAATCCCGGATGGGTAACAGATTGCTATGGTAACAACGACTTTCCTGAGGATTACTAGTCTTGTGGTCAACCAGTTGACGACCTTGTGCTATAGAGCTTCCGCGAGAGAGTTGTCTTTATATTTCCGCTATATTTATGTGAAGACTATGTGATAATATTCGTGATGTAATAAACACTTGTGATGGTACTTTTCATAATTTGTCGGCTTATGTGTGTGATTGATCTCTGGACGCACATAAGATTATGCATCCCATTTTATCCTTAAAATTGGGTGTGACAAATTGGTATCAGAGCCGTGTTGACTGTAGGACGTAAGCCTAGTTAGTAATGGTCATTTTTAGCCTCTTTTGCTCCACTCATTTCATGCTTACTACCTCACTCTTGTTATTTGCTAAATTTTATGCTTCTTTCGTCTCACTCTATTATGAAAATTATTACTTCTAATCTAACTAAATCTCACTCTGTAGATGTCTTGTGCCAACAAGACCGCTCGCATCAGCACCGAAGGCTACTACTCGCCTCGTTCCTTGTATGAACCTATGGAACCACATGAAGAGGAACCCCAGGAGCAGGGGAACGCCCCGCCTGCACCTGCACCTATGCTAGAGCTACTGCCTGCACCTGCACCTATGCTGGAGCTACTCCAGGAAGAGCCAGAAGTTGAGGAAGAACCTATAGAGGTCATTGTAGTGGAAGATGACGATGACGAGGAGGGCGCCGCTCAAGGAGATGGCCAACCCCCATCACCACCACAAGATGATCTAGCTGGGGAAGATGTGCCACCCCCTGCCTTGGGGTGGACTGTGAAGACCTATGACAAGCTAGGATGTGACTCCTCCGCTTCACACCACCGACTGGTGGGGATCCTCCTTGCCTACTACGCTGATTGGAACATATCTATGGAGTATGTCTGCAATGAGTATACACAGCCCTTGGAGGACACATATTGGAAGTCTAGGGCGTGCATCTACATTAAGGATGAAGAGAACGGTGCATACTAGTTGGACACAAACTATTCCCATTGGGGTTGTCGTGCCACCATGGAGGATAGCATAGAAGACGCAGCCTTTGAAGCATGCTTGGGTCTTCGTGGCCGCCGTTTTGATGATATGAAGGGGGATCAATATCGTTTCCGCCCTTGCCAACACCCTAGATTGGAATGGGCAATGATGGACCCAGAAGGCAAGGATGCAACTACTCAAGTGATGGTAGATTTTTCCTATGATTTAGTGGAGAAGAATCGACAGTTGGAGGGTTAGTTGAAGGCACAAGGGAAGTCTCTCAAGAGGTGACAACGAGTGATAGATGACCACAGGGTGTGCCTCAACTTGCTAAGGGTTGACGAGAAGATTCCCCATAAAACTCGTCAATAGGTGTTGGAGTCCCTTTATGCAATAAAACTCTAATAGCATGGGTCGAGTTGAGTCAAGTTGAGTCTAGTAGTGTCGTGTGAACTTTGGTGTGTCTAGTTGATTTATTATTATGTTTATGTGTGAGTTGGATTTTTGTAAAGAGGCTACCTGACCATTTACGGAGGCATTCTCTTGATGTGCCTGCCTCTATTAATCAGAGAGGTTGTGTCCAAAAGTCATTTTCGTGGTAGTATATTTGTTAGTCATTAGTATGACACGTGTAACAGAACTGACCAATTATACGAGATTAAGTAAGGAAATCTTCCGCCAAAGCAGATCATTTAGCAAACTTAAGCCCGTATAACCCGGTAGTCCATGAAACCATGAAGGATTTCAAACCAATCGACATACGAACCAAGATCATACAAGTTTAGCAAGTACCATCACATGTTACATAAGGTTCGCAATGACAGTAGGATACATCAGAGTTTAGAATATAAAGTTATTACAAACCAGGTTCAATCTGAAATAGCAGAAGCAAATAGTTTTTAAGTCACACACACACTTTTAGTTCCAACACGGTGCCAGTAGGTAGTCATCTCCAACAAAAGCATCAGATGGGAAATACGGAGTGACCATTGCCCTTGGTCCTAGTTGTCACCCATCGCCGGGTACAGGCAGTTTATGCAATAGCCGTAGTACATTTGACCATCTGCAACAACAATCGGAACAACGCCCTTAGTACAAGAAGGTACTTAGCTAGACTTACCCGTCTTAAACCAAAATAAAGCGACACTAAAGATTATGCAAGGCTTTCTTTAGTGGGCTAGCTGACTGGTTTGCGAAAAGCATAAGCTAGCATGAAGAAACCATTTTAAGTACTTTGCATCATCTTTATTATAACCTATCCATCTAGGTAAGCACCTGTACTATAGCAATCACTTGATTAGCCAATAACATTCAGTTACCAATTTAGATTTAGCATATCCCATACCATCCAGATAACCATCATTGTTCCATAATAATTACTACGATGCCGTAGCTCGAGTCAAGTGCTCACTATCTAGGAGCGATGGCGATTCGAATCGATTCCTAACCAGCTGGTGATTTATTCCTCACACAAACCACGCTTCCCCCGTCAGGGTCGCTTAGATCACCAATGACACTTTCCAAGTAGACGCGGGATAACTGCTAGGACCGCGCTACCCAGGGACCGCCCGACTGCCAAGACGCACCTTGGGCTCACTCTTTGCGTCCCCGTCATACCCCCTTCAGCACCAGTCTGCCAATCCGGGTTTATCCCGGCTCAAATAGTGTCACTAGCTTCACGGTCGAAAGGTACTTTATTCGGCCAGCTAAATGTGAGGCATGCGTTCAACATGACAAGAGGGACGAGCAACAATCGGTCCTTAATCGACACAGACGGAAACTAACAGCACCCAGAACCCTGTCTGGTTGCCTCCAACTTTTTCCGTCTGGTCTCCAATTATCCATCACACATGGTTAATTCCATGATATCATTCTTTCCATAGCTAAATTCTTCCAGTAACCACCTATAATGTAGGTGATCGAATTATCACCGATCGCTACCGGTCTAAGCAAGGCTAAGCCATTATTCGATCCTGACCTAACAGGGTAACAAGGTAGTAAGGTAGGCAAGGATAGTAATAATTGCATCAACGGTTTCAATCAACTCCTACCACTTAATGCAACAATATATAAACTCATATATATATAGAAAGAATTGCTTTTATAAAGTAGGAGACTTAGAATGCTCCGGGGCTTGCCTCGTTCGAATGAACTAGGTTGATGATCCACACACTCGAGCAAGTCCTCTCTCGGCTCCTCTTCCTCTGGCACCTCCTGTGCCTGGACTTCTTGTGGATCTGTCTCGGTCTGCTCTTCTTGAACTACTGCTAGCAACTCCTCCTGTGATCCTGCATGATACGGATGTATGAGTGCTAATGCATAGGTGCATCGAAGAGATGACATGTAATGATCATGATACATGAAATGTAGATGAACATGTTCAACTTTATTGGGCATAGTAGAAGTAAAGCCCTTCTACAAGGTAGCCAACATCATCCAAGAACATGTACTACTATACTACTACTACAACCATGGTACTAACACGCCAAGTCACCACAGCAATCTAAGATGCTTCAAAGATACACCAAAGCAAACATCATTGACTAATCATGCGTTAAAGAAGATTTGTTTATTTCATGTTAAACTAGGGCTACAACAGCAACATATATTTCTGGTGCTCATAAAAATCTAAGAAAATTACAGTAGCATAGTACTACTCTAAGTAGACTACCATAAAATTTTCATTGCATTTAGATAAGTATAGCAGCCTACACAAAAATGACAAGCTATGGTGGATAATTGAGCATGAAAATACTTTGTACTACGAAAAGTGTCAAACAATAGATTTGGTATTTTTCCCACGATCTAAAGAGCATACAATTACTGTACAAAAAGTTTCACCAACATGTATTATTCATATTTTTAGCCCTAGAAATTTTACAAGAAATCAGCAATTAATACACATAACCTACCTAGCCATATTTTTTCACATAACCTGCATGACATATATTTTTCACAGAAAGTACATCTCAAGAATAGACTAACCAATTTGGAATCATATTTTTCTGATACATATAGAATTTACTACACATTTCACAAGATATCAGCAATATCAAGAATTAAATAAAGCTCTACATTAAAGTATCTCAAAAATGACATGCAATATTTTTTATCATGTAGATCTGGTGACAAGGAACACAATAAAATTTGTTTCCACAAATTTGGAGCCAATTTGAGCAAGTTATAAATTTCCAAAGCATTTAACAGAAATCTGAAAAATCATTTCCTAAATCCTTTTTAAAACCAGCCGGTGAAAATGCTGGGTGCACCCGGATCTGAACACGCGCGGACACACATAGGGACTGACAACGGGTCCTGGGGGTCAGCGGGACCCCACCCGTCAGCCGAACAAAAACAGAGAAGATCACCGACGGCGAGAGTTCACCGACGGTGAGGTCTTTGGCCCGGTGAAGATGACCAGCGTGCTCCCCACCCTCGCGCAAACCCAAGGGTGCCCGTGACGTGGGCCAAGGAGCTCAGGAAGCCGGCCGCGGCCGTGCATGGTGGAGCGGCGGCGTGGGTCATCGCCGGTGGAGTGTCTCCGGCCATGGTATGGCGAGAGGAGGTGCTCGGGATACTCAACGACGCAGTGCGATGCTCGTGCGCGAGAAAGAAAGGCGGGAAAGGAAGCGGACCGGGGGAGTCCACGGGAGCGAAGCTCACCGGTGAGCTCGACCGTGCTCCGGCGAGCAATAGCGGCCGGCTCGAGCCTTACCACGTCGAATCAACGCGAGGACAAGCCGCGCGAGGCCGGGGCAAAGGCGTGGCAAAGATGGAGCAAGCTCCGGTGGCCAGGCGTGGCCGGAACGGCTATGCCGGTGATGGCGCGCGGCGGAGCGAGCGCTGCTGCTTGCGCTGGCGGAGGAGGGAGTGACGTGGAAGGGCGAGTGCGGAATGGCAAAGTGGGGAGGAGCACGGCTCGGCTGCGGCTAAGGCAGGAACGGCCGGTCGGGACGCGGCGGGCCGGTGGCGCCGTGCGGCGTGCTCGCCGGCGCATGGCCACCACGCGGCGTGCGTGCTCTGGCGCTGGTCAGGACACGGCGCGCGCTGGCGAACGAGCGAGGCATAGGGCAGGCCGGGCCGGCTCGGCGAGCTGGGCCGAAAGCGAGGCGGCGGCCCAACAAGGTAAAATGAGATTTTTTTCAAATTATTTTCAATTCCTTTTGCATTCAAACGAATTTTTGAACTAATTTAAAGCAGTTTCAAACTTTGGCCCAAAAATAAAAGTTGCTCAAAAATTTATTCTCTACAACTTTGCTTTTATGACCAAAGTCAAACTCCAAATATATTTTGAATTACAAAATAAAATCAATACTAATTCAAAACCCTAATTTTGAAGAATAATTTTTAAAAGCAAATTTGGCAAAAATTGAAATATAAACTTTGCTCCAAATTATATCCTAAATATTTATAAGCTATCTTAGTGATCAAAACAAGAAATCATGGCATCCAAACATGAGCATGGCGTTTCACATTGTTTGAAACATAAATGAATTTCAATCAATTTAAGCACCACATGAAATGATACTTCATTTCTTTCGAAATGAAATGCATGAATGATGCTTATGCATGAGGTGATGATGATTATGCTCATGGGATGAAATGGTAATGCATGCTTAACACCAAGGTGTTACAGCCCTCCCCACTTATAAGAATCTTGTCCCAAGATTTTGAGTTACGAACCATTTGTTATAAAAATCCTTATAAGCGTTTTGAAGATACTCTCATGTTTCCCACGTCACATCACCATCATCGTGATGACTCCATTGTATCTTATATGTTCTGACCACTTTGTTTCGAGTGACTCAGTCCTTAGTGTCCAAAACTCGAACCGGTTGCTCATGGTATTCTAAGTCTGATTTGAGCTGAATGCTCTGAGGTTCTATTCTCTCTTCCGGAACACGCAAGCACTTCTTCAACTGTGATACATGGAAGACTGGGAAAATCAAACCCATCGCTTCTGGTAACTGTAACTTATAAGCCACGGGACCCTTCTTCTCTATGATCTTGTACGGTCCTACAAATCTAGGAGCAAGTTTTCTCTTTACTCCAAACCGTTGTACTTTCTTCATTGGAGTAACCTTCAGATAAACGTGGTCACCTACCTCAAACTCAAGCGGTCTCCTTCTCTTATCGGCATAACTCTTTTGGCGTGACTGTGCCGCTTTCATGTTTTGTTGGATAATACGGACCTTTTTCTCAGCCTCGTCAACAAAATCGATTCCATAAAACCTTCTTTCTCCAGGCTCAACCCAATTCAATGGTGTCTTACATTTCCTGCCATACAATGCTTCAAATGGAGCCATCTTGATACTCTCTTGGTAACTATTGCTGTAAGCGAACTCTGCCAAAGGTAACCATGATTCCCATGAACCTTTAGATGATAACACACATGCTCTAAGCATATCTTCTAGGACAGCATTAACTTGCTCTGTCTGCCCGTCAGTCTGTGGGTGGTAAGCTGTACTCTGAATCAAGCTAGTACCCAAACCCTTATGAAGATGCTCCCAAAAATGAGCGGTAAACTGTGGCCCACGGTCGGACACGATAGTCTTTGGTATACCATGTAATCGGACAATCTCTGCAATGTACTTCTCAGCATACTGAGGTGGTCGAAATGTTGTTTTGACTGGTAAAAAGTGAGCAAATTTGGTAAGGCGATCTACAATTACCCAAATCGAATCATTCCCCTTTGGTGTGGTGGGGAAACCGGTGATAAAATCCATACTTATATCATCCCATTTTCAATCTAGTACTGATAAAGGTTGCAACATTCCTGTGGGTCTCATGTGAAGAGCTTTCACTCTACAACACATGTCGCAACGAGCAACATACGCTACAATCTCCTTCTTCATCTTTGTCCACCAATAACGAGGTCTCAATTCTTGGTACATTTTGTTACTTCTAGGATGGATAGACAGCTTAGAGTGATGAGCTTCATCCATCAATTTGTTCTTGAGCTCTCGATCCTTAGGTACAACCAGACGGTCATTAAACCATAACACTCCTTGTTCATCCACTCTAAAGTGCTTGGACGGTTCTTTCTTTATTTTCTCCTTGATATGGAATATTCCCTTATCTATTTTCTGACCCTCAATGATCTTGCTTTCCAAGGTACAACTAATTTGGATACTATGCAACATAGCAGGATGCAACAAATTGAACCCATCTTCACACAATGGTCGCACAACAAGAGAATGTGACTTCCTACTTAAGGCATCTGCCACTACATTTGCCTTCCCCGGATGATAGTGCACATTCAGATTATAATCCTTTATTAGCTCTAACCATCTTCTTTGTCGCATATTTAACTTAGACTGAGTAAATATGTACTTGAGACTCTTATGATCTGTAAAGATATTGCACACATTCCCAAGCAAGTAGTGTCTCCAAATCTTTAGAGCATGCACAACAGCCGCAAGCTCTAAATCATGCGTAGGATAGTTAACCTCATGCTTCCTCAACTGACATGAGTCATAAGCAATGACCCTTCCATCTTGCATCAGAACACATCCTAAGCCATTCTTTGATGCATCACAAAACACATCAAACGGCTTCTCTATATCTGGTTGTGCTAGAACAGGAGCAGTGGTTAGCAAATTCCGCAAGGTGCAGAAAGCTGCCTCACACTCCTCTGTCCAAACGAACTTATGATCCTTTTGTAGCAAACTTGTCATTGGCTTGGCAATCTTTGAGAAGTCCGATATAAAATGACGATAGTAACCGGCTAATCCAAGAAAACTCTGAACCTCATGAACTGTGCTTGGTGCCTTCCAGTCCATAACCTCTTGTACTTTACTAGGATCCACTGAGATTCCATTCTCAGATAGCACATGACCGAGAAAAGGAACTGCCTTTAGCCAGAACTTGCATTTACTAAACTTAGCATACAGCTGGGGATCTCTGAGTCTAGTCAAGACAATTCTTAGATGCTCTTCATGATCCTGTTCGTTCTCTGAGTACACTAGAATGTCATCAATGAACACAATCACGAACTTATCCAACTCTGACATAAAGACCGAATTCATCATATACATAAAGTATGCAGGAGCATTTGCCAAACCAAAGGACATGACAAGATACTCGTACAAACCATATCTGGCGGAGAACGTGGTTTTGGGTATATCTTGTGGTCTAATCTTGATCTGATGGTACCCTGATCTCAAATCTATTTTGGAGAACACCTTGGCTTTGGACAATTGATCAAACAAGATATCAATCTGAGGTAGAGGATACTTGTTTTTAATTGTCATCACATTCAGTGGTCGGTAGTCCACGCACATCCGTAAGGAGTTATCCTTCTTCTTCTTCACGAACAGTGCGGGACATCCCCATTCCGATGAACTTGGGTGAATCAAACCCTTAGTCAACAAATCTTGGAGTTGTTTCTTCAACTCGGCTAATTCATTTGAAGGCATCCGATAAGGCCTTCTTGAGATCGGTGGTGTTCCAGGGATTAACTCAATGGCAAACTCAACATCTCTGTCCGGTGGAAGACCGGGTAACTCATCTGGAAACACGTCCGGAAACTCGCACACTACTGGAATCTTGGCTAGAAGAGTAGTTTGGACTGCACAAGTTGTACTGGTCAGATCTATTCTCCGAGGTAAAGTTACTTGAAATGTACCTTCTCCAATAGGTTCCTTGAGAGAAATGCTTCTTTCTCCCACATCAATTACTACTCCCATCTTAGTCATCCAGTTCATTCCTATAATCACATCCAGAACTAGTCCTGGCATAACTATCAAGTTAAGCATATACTGCCTGTCTGCTATACACAGGGTTATTCCCTGGATTATCTGATTAGTTAATAGATCAGCCCCAGCTGAACTGATCCAATAAGCACATTCCAATTCAACTATCTTTTGCTCATACTTTCTTGCAAATGCTTGACTTATGAATGAATGCGATGATCCAGAATCAAACAAAACGACTGCAGGATGATTGTTGATAGAAAACATACCGGCTGTCATGGGCTCTCCTTCTGGGATGTCATCGATGGTGGTGTGGTGCACACAAGCTTGGTACTGAGTCTGCTGCCTCTTGGGATATGGGCAAAACTTCACAAAGTGCCTAGTTTGATTGCAGTTGAAACACGCTCCTCTTACTTGAGTAACAGCTCCAGATGAACTGCCTTGTCTGGTCTTGGCTTGTGGCACCGCCATCTTAAATGGCTTCTGGTTCCTCTGAGGTTGCTGGGCATTCTGATTCCTCCGTTGGGGTGGCCTAAACCTTGCACCAGGGGTAGGCGGACGATACGTAGAATGGTTTGCCATCGGGGCCCTTGGCTGGGACGGACCTGACTCAAAAGCCCTCTTGCGAGTCTTGGATGTAGCATAAACATTGTTGTTCTTTTCTTGCTTTAAGCAGTCACTAACAAAGTCATTGAAACCAGTTCTTGTGTTAGTACCCACGTGCTTCATCATCTTGGGATTCAGACCTCTCTTGAAACTAGCGATCTTTTTGGTATCGGTATTCACCATGTCAGAGGCATAGCGACTTAGATTATTGAATGCATGTAGATACTGGGTCACAGTCTTGGTGCCTTGGTTTAGTGCTAGAAATTCTCCAAACTTCATTTCGGTCAAACCAGGGGGAATGTAAACTCCACAAAAGGCCTCAGTGAATTCCCTCCAAGTAATGTGGGCATTGGGAGGAAAAGTGGTGCGGTGGTGCTTCCACCACATTCCTGCAGGGCCTTGCAGCTGATGAGCTGCATACTCTGTCTTCAATACTTCTATCATCCTTAGAACACAAAACTTATCTTTCATGGTGTTTATCCACTCTTCTACATCCAAGGGCTCTGCCGCTTCCTTGAAAATGGGTGGTCTGGTATCCATAAAGTCCTTAAAACTGATATGCTGATTTGTTTCATGTCCACCTAGGTTTAACCCACGGCGGGTGTTGTCGGCAATATGGCGCAATGTAGCTTCCATGTTCTGCTGCATGCCCTCCATGTTGTGTTGACTTCCAAGGAACTGTGCTAAGAATTGTTCCGTGGTGTACGGTGGAGGAGGAGGCGGTGGTGGATCACAATTCTCATTCGCAGCGGCACTGCCACCTGCCTCAGTCGCGTCATACATGGTACGACGAGTGTTCGGCATCTGCATATTTCAGCAATAGTAATTATTAGGCGATGTTGTAGAAATTGCAGGTGAATGAAAAATTATGCCGTACTGAATTCACTAGAGAGAATAAATTCATACAATAAAACAGGGGCACAATATGTCATTCCAATTAACACAACATTTCTAATTAGATTACTGAAGCGCACACATTGCGTTCAATATAACCAAATTGCCAGCATACATACACTGGACTTTTGATGTTCAGAAATCGCCACATACACATCCAAGTTTTCCAACATTACATCAAGGTCTTAGTCTTTCTACTCATGTGTACATGCCAGACATGTCAACCATGCAAAAGGTCATCGCAAACGAAACCCTAGTAGCTAGCGCAACAACTACTAGCCTACTCATCGTGGTCGCTGTCTAGGTCGGAGATGTCGACATCATCACTATCGACATCATCGTCGTCGTCATCAGCTAGTGCCTCAGGCTCCTCGGGATCCTCGTCCTCATCTAGATCCATCTCTGCGGCTCCAGGCGGAACGTAAGGGTGGAGCTGGTTATTCAGCTGATGAACCTCCTCATGTAGGTTGTTGTTGTACTCTTCTGCATTGGCCAGCAGCTGCTCCAGCTCAACCTGTCGAGCTCTCAGAACATCTTCTACGGACCATGCTTCATTCCTCTGGTGGAGCACATGGATCAACATGCGCTCAGCGTTCCTATTGGTGATGGTCAGACGCTCGACCTGCTCTCTTAATGCACGCACGTCTCCCTCATAGGCTCCAGTCCTCTAGGTCGCCTGATCCCTCTAACGAGTCAACTGTGCCATCTCTGCATTGAGCCTCTCAATCTCGGCATCGTGATCCCTCTGAAGCTAACGTCGGTCATCTCGGGCATGACCAAGAGCACCAGACACAAGTCTCAGGCTACCTACTACTCCATTGAAAGCCTTCATCACTGCGAACATGGCGCTCGTGGCTGGGTTATCACTGTTCTATCCTTCTGCTGCACCAATCTCTAGAGATCTTCCTCTTGCTTGTTGCCATGAGTCAGTGGAGGGGTTGCCCCTCGGAAAGACTCCAACTAAAGTGGCTGCCAACTCCTAAGGAAAACGATCCATGATATCCCAAAGGCTGCCCTATCAGCTGCTTCTTCAGCGGTCCTGCCAGTTGACTCATAACGCCAACCAGTCCACTCAGAACTGTCACCTCGGGGATGAACAACAGCCTCCACAGTAACCAAGAGACCTTCTCCCAACTGCTCATTTGTCCAAAAGTAGCAGGGCTCCATTCCATCAGGATAGCCTACATAGCTAAGCACTCTCCACAAGAGTGTAGGCATCCCAAACTCTCCAAGAAACGTGTGGCGCTGGCGGGTACGTGGAGCAAGCTGATGGCGGGGAGCTCTGCCTCTGGTGGACTTGTGAGCGGTCTGCTTTGTGCGTGCCATCTGTAGCAAATTTTTTTTATTACTCACGTGAGAACAAGTTTAAGTTGTCATTTTTATCAAAAGGAGATAATCAACTTATAAGGGGAGGAACAATGCCATGAATGATATGTAACAACATGATGTATGCACGTTCCGTACGTTCTCACAAACTTAGGAAAAATAACAATTGCTAGCGGCAAAGACGGTGGCATACAACGGTCTCTGATAACGTAGCTAATACGTACTATACGATAGCGCTGTTATGTACCTGCAAAAGATCCACTTCAGCCCAAACCCTGACAGTATGAAAAATATGCACGAAAGCAGTAAAGTAATCTACTCGTTCTACACGCATCCCCAGATACACATACAACGGTGGCAACTACCCAAACCATCGTTCTATCAACGGCATCGTCACCACAGGACGGAATTTCCCCACACATTGGATACCTTCATACAAACACGTGTATGACATGTAAATAATTCGGCATCATATAAGCACTTCCCTAGATCAGCAGTGTATCCGATCATGCTCTCACAACTCACTTACCGAGGCATAGAGGCAATGGATCCATACATTACCACTCAAGTGAATGGCACTCATACAATAGCACGCCGTATGAGCAACGAAATAGAAATATGATGCAAAGACCCCCCAAGTCAGTACTTAAATAAGCCACCTAGAGTCCTTAACTGGGCATAAAGGATATGACCACTGGCACACTCTTAAGTTTTTAATTGGAGGTTGAAACACCAATATACTATAGTTTGCAATTAGTTTTGTAACACAAAAACTCTTTTGTTTTAAATACACACATAAATAGTAACCTGCTAAACCTTGCTCTGATACCAGCTGTAAACAGAACCGACCAATTATACGAGATTAAGTAAGGAAATCTTCCGCCGAAGCAGATCATTTAGCAAACTTAAGCCCGTATAACCCGGTAGTCCGTGAAACCACGAATGATTTCAAACCAATCGACATACGAACCAAGATCGTACAAATTTAGCAAGTACCGTCACATGTTACATAAGGTTCGTAATGACAGTATGATACATCAGAGTTTAGAATATAAAGTTATTACAAACCAGGTTCAATCTAAAATAGCGGAAGCAAATAGTTTTCAAGTCACACACACACTTTTAGTTCCAACACAGTGCTAGTAGGTAGTCATCTCCAACAAAAGCATCAGATGGAAAATACAGAGTGACCATTGCCCTTGGTCCTAGTTGTCACCCATTGCCAGGTACAGGCAGTTTATGCAATAGCCGTAGTATATTTGACCATCTGCAACAACAATGGGAACAACGCCCTGAGTACGAGAAGGTACTCAGCTAGACTTACCCATCTTAAACCAAAATAAAGCGACACCAAGGATTATGCAAGGCTTTCTTTAGTGGGCTAGCTAACTGGTTTGCAAAAAGCATAAGCTAGCATGAAGAAACAATTTTAAGTACTTTGCATCATCTTTATTATAACCTATCCATCTAGGTAAGCACCTGTACTATAGCAATCACTTGATTAACCAATAACATCCAGTTACCAATTTAGATTTAGCATATCCCATACCATCCAGATAACCATCATTGTTCCATAATAATTACTACGATGCCGTAGCTCGAGTCAAGTGCTCACTATCCAGGAGCGATGGCGATTCGAATCGATTCCTAACCAGCTGGTGATTCATTCCTCACACAAACCACGCTTCCCCCATCAGGGTCGCTTAGATCACCAATGACACTTTCCAAGTAGCCGTGGGATAACTGCCGAGACCGCACTACCCAGGGACCGCCCGACTGCCAGGACGCACCTTGGGCTCACTCTTCGCGTCCCCGTCATACCCCATGCAGCACCAGTCTACCAATCCGGGTTTATCCCGGCTCGAATAGTGTCACTAGCTTCGCGGTCGAAAGTTACTTTATTCGGCCAGCTAAATGTGAGGCATACGTTCAACATGACAAGAGGGACGAGCAACGATCGGTCCTTAATCGACACAGACGGAAACTAACAGCACCCCAGAACCCTGTCTGGTTGCCTCCAACTTTTTCCGTCTGGTCTCCAATTATCCATCACACATGGTTAATTCCATGATATCATTCTTTCCATAGCTAAATTCTTCCAGTAACCACCTATAATGTAGGTGATCGAATTATCACCGATCGCTACCGGTCTAAGCAAGGCTAAGCCGTTATTCGATCCTGACCTAACAGGGTAACAAGGTAGTAAGGTAGGCAAGGATAGTAATAAATGCATCAACGGTTTCAATCAACTCCTACCACTTAATGCAACAATATATAAACTCATATATATATATATATATATAGAAAGAATTGCTTTTATAAAGTAGGAGACTTAGAATGCTCCATGGCTTGCCTCGTTCGAACGAACTAGGTTGATGATCCACACACTCGGGCAAGTCCTCTCCCGGCTCCTCTTCCTCTGGCACCTCCTGTGCCTGGACTTCTTGTGGATCTGTCCCGGTCTGCTCTTCCTGAACTACTGCTAGCAACTCCTCCTGCAATCCTGCATGATGCAGATGTATGAGTGCTAATGCATAGGTGCATCGAAGAGATGACATGTAATGATCATGATACATGAAATGTAGATGAACATGTTCAACTTTATTGGGCATAGTAGAAGTAAAGCCCTTCTACAAGGTAGCCAACATCATCCAAGAATATGTACTACTATACTACTACTACAACCATGGTACTAACATGCCAAGTCACCACAGCGATCTAAGATGCTTCAAACATACACCAAAGCAAACATCATTGACTAATCATGCGTTAAAGAAGATTTGTTTATTTCATGTTAAACTAGGGCTACAACAGCAACATATATTTCTGGTGCTCATAAAAATCTGAGAAAATTACATTAGCATAGTACTACTCTATGTAGACTACCATAAAATTTTCATTGCATTTAGATAAGTACAGCAGCCTACACAAAAATGACAAGCTATGGTGGATAATTGAGCATGAAAATACTTTGTACTACGAAAAGTGTCAAACAACAGATTTGGTATTTTTCCCATGATCTAAAGAGCATACAATTACTGTACAAAAAGTTTCACCTACATGTATTATTCATATTTTTAGCCCTAGAAATTTTACAAGAAATCAGCAATTAATACACATAACCTACCTAGCCATATTTTTCCACATAACCTGCATGACATATAATTTTCACAGAAAGTACATCTCAAGAATAGACTAACCAATTTGGAATCATATTTTTCTGATACATATAGAATTTACTACACATTTCACAAGATATCAGCAATATCAAGAATTAAATAAAGCTCTACATTAAAGTATCTCAAAAATAACATGCAATATTTTTATCATGTAGATCTGGTGACAAGAAACACAATAAAATTTGTTTCCACAAATTTGGAGCCAATTTGAGCAAGTTATAAATTTCCAAAGCATTTAACAGAAATCTGAAAAATCATTTCCTAAATCCTTTTTAAAACCAGCCGGTGAAAACGCTGGGTGCACCCGGATTTGAACACGCGCGGACACACACAGGGACTGACAACGGGCCCCGGGGGTCAGCGGGACCCCACCCGTCAGCCGAACAAAAACAGAGAAGATCACCGACGGCGAGAGTTCGCCGACGGTGAGGTCTTCGGCCTGGTGAAGGTGACCAGCGTGCTCCCCACCCTCGCGCGAACCCAAGGGTGCCCGCGACGTGGGCCAAGGAGCTTGGGAAGCCGGCCGCGACCGTGCATGGCGGAGCGGCGGCGCGGGTCGTCGCCGGTGGAGCGTCTTCGGCCATGGTATGGCGAGAGGAGGTGCTCGGGAGACTCAACGATGCAGTGCGGTGCTCGTGGGCGAGAAAGAAAGGCGGGAAAGGAAGCGGAGCGGGGGAGTCCATGGGAGCGGAGCTCACCGATGAGCTCGGCCGTGCTCCGGCGAGCAATAGCGGCCTGCTCGAGCCTTACCACGACGAATCAACGCGAGGACAAGCCGCGCGACGCCGGGGCGAAGGCGTGGCGAAGATGGAGCAAGCTCCAGTGGCCAGGCGTGGCCGGAACGGCTATGCCGGTGATGGCGCGCGGCGGAGCGAGCGCTGCTGCTTGCGCTGGCGGAGGAGGGAGCGAAGTGGAAGGGCGAGTGCGGAATGGCAGAGTGGGGAGGAGCGCGGCTCGGCTGCGGCTAAGGCAGGCAGGGCCGGTCGGGACGCGGCAGGCCGGTGGCGCCGCGCGGCGTGCTCGCCGGCGCATGGCCGCCACGCGGCGTGCGCGCTCTGGCGCTGGTAAAATGAGATTTTTTTCAAATTATTTTCAATTCCTTTTGCATTCAAACGAATTTTTGAACTAATTCAAAGCAATTTCAAACTTTGGCCCAAAAATAAAAGTTGCTCAAAAATTTATTCTCTACAACTTTGCTTTTATGACCAAAGTCAAACTCCAAATATATTTTGAATTACAAAATAAAATCAATACTAATTCAAAACCCTAATTTTGAAGAATAATTTTTAAAAGCAAATTTGGCAAAAATTGAAATATAAACTTTGCTCCAAATTGTATCCTAAATATTTATAAGCTATCTTAGTGATCAAAACAAGAAATCATGGCATCCAAACATGAGCATGGCGTTTCACGTTGTTTGAAACATAAATGAATTTCAATCAATTTAAGCACCACATGAAATGATACTTCATTTCTTTCGAAATGAAATGCATGAATGATGCTTATGCATGAGGTGATGATGATTATGCTCATGGGATGAAATGGTAATGCATGCTTAACACCGAGGTGTTACAACACGGACATAGAATTTTGGTACCTATATCTTTGAAGTGTAGTTTGGCCTCCCTCTTGTTGAATTTTGTATCCACCACTGTCTCGCATTATAACAATAGTACGATTCTATCTACTCCCTCTATTCTAAATTGTAAGTGGTTCTGCCTTTTTAAGATACATAAGCATAATAATATCTAGAGCCAGAACGACTCATAATTTGGAATTAGAGGGAGTATTGTTTTTCATTGTAAACCTTTAAGACATTTTGGCCTTTTAGATATATAGTTTTTGCTATGCTCTTAGATATACACTATGTCTAGTTACATAATAAAATTAATGTACCTAGAAAAGATAAAATGTCTTATAATTTTTAAAACAAAGAGAGTAATATACAATTGGTAGATGTCATGTTTAATTATTTTTCTTTTAAAAATGAATGTTTCTTCAAGAATAAGTTGAAATAGCAAAACAATCTATATCTATATAAAACGATTACCCTGCCAAAAGAAAATTTTACTGTACCTTTTACTTTTTGCCAATACATATTTGCACTAGCATTTGTATTTTCATATGATAGCACAACACCACACATCGGCACATAATCTGCTTGCATAAACGATAACTTTTTGTTACCAAAGTGGTCGGAAATCTGTAGAAAAGCAAGCACTTACTCAATGGTCAGCATCCGACGATCGCAGGCTCTGTTCGCTTGGCTTATAAACCGTACTAGTATTTTTCTCTCATAACATATCAGTCAACGATATTTTCGTCAGCCAAGCGAATAGGGCAGGAATCGACGCACGCAAGCGTCCATTGTGCGGTCCAGTGCAGATGGACAGTGATATGTTGGCAGGTTCGTCGTTCAACTTGGCAGATGTTGTATCTGTCGAAAACGATGCGACTGGCGAGGTTCACATCAGCCACAGCCTCCATCTGCTGATGATCACTTGCCATCACGGGAGAAACGCCGCGCCGTCGCTCGTGTGTCCTGCTCGACTAGACCATCCGTGGCCACGACGGGTCTGTCAGAAACTGACGTGCCATGACTGGCCACTCGGGCTCAAGCTTGGCCGCTTGCTGCTGTTTCGGTTTGGCTGATGGTTGACGTGTCAAGAGGGCCGGTCTATTAGTACTCTTTTTTCGTTTAAATTAGCTACCATGCATAGGAGAATATCGTCCTGCCCGAGACCCTAGTTCCCGATTAAGAAGAGCCCATTGAGAGAACCGGGGAATATATGGTCTTGTTGGAAGGTTATCGGATTCGCATCAATTTATATGTTTATTGAGATGGATTATAGTGAAATTTAAACTAAATTTCATCATAATTTACCTCAACACATATGAATTGAGATGGAATCCGACCACATCTAAATAAGGTGGTATGGATTTTCCAAACATTGGTGATGACTTTTCTAGCTGCATGCCAAAGGGACCGGAGGCTGATTGTATGGATTTATTTTTCAGGTAGTCAACCCAGACTAAATCATCGACCGTACACGAGTCGTGCTCATACATAGGTCCTACGCATGCATCCGTTGAAAAAGAAAACAAATTGGATGCGTCGCAACTTTGTGTCGAGATCAGCTGCTCTGACGTGAACGGCTCCTCGCCGTGACTATCTCTGAGCTGGTAAAATTTTTCACTTCCACTTAACAAAGCACGTGCTAATGCACGCTTTCGAAAAAAATAAATCAGCAGGTGTCGCTTACCCGCCCGTGTTGTCAATCGTGTCCTTCCACACCGGCCCAGAGGACACTGTACGATTGTCACCGTCGCAAACATGCCGTTAACTGCAAGGGACAACTCCGGCGATACTCAACGATGCAAGATTGCTGGTGACGAGACTGGTCGAAGGCCCCTGTCGAGACAGAGCGAATATCAATCGAGCGAGCGAGGAGACAGTGGAAAGATCAAATCTGTTGCCTCATTTTCTACCGGACTAGACTACGGGGGGAAAAATATCATCTCCTTTTGGCCTCCCTACTGATTTTTTTCTTTGTTGTTGTAATAACCCCCTGCACTGTTGCTTGCCCATAATAATAAGTGTTCTTTCAACGTGTAAAGAAAACCTTGATCCTCCGCCTGTCCACTGCCTGTGCCTGCGTATACACACAGAAACACAACTGGAGATAGCATGGTGGCATGCTGCCATTCGTAAATCCTTGTGTTTTCCACGACCACGAAGAAGAAAGGACGCAGAGCTTCTGTAGCTTCAACAATTTATTAAATTTGGTACTTCTTGTACAACAAATTTAGGGTTTATTTGGCACAGCTCACAACAACTTGAGTTGTAAGCTGTTTTTTCCCAAATACATTTTCTCAAAAACAGCTTCATGGGTGAAGCTGTTTTTTATCCCCTCTCACATAGAGATGAGTTAGATAAAGCTTAAAAAAATAGCTTATTCCAGCTTCATCTCCCATACGTGGACCCCACCGTGCAAAAAGACCGCTTCTGCCCAAAAGAGAGAGAACGCTCGTGGGGGTGAGGGAGGCGACACGACGAGGCCGGCTGGGGCCGCGGCCGCCGAAGCTCCGTCGCCGGGGCGCCGCCCGCAAGGGGTGCGGCCGCCGGGGGCGTGGCTCGCCGGGAGTGCGGCTCGCCGGTAGCGCAGCCCGCCAGGGGTGCCACTCGCCTGGGCGCGGTCTTCTGGGGAGTCGTCGGGGCGCCGGGCCTAGGACTGGAGCTCACTGGGATTGGGACTAGGGCTCACCGGGGCGCAGAGATTGGGGCGCAACCTTCTAGGGTGCATAGGGCATCGGTCTGGGAGGAAGATGGCAATAAGGGAAGAAAAAGGGAAAGGCCAATGGTAGTTTGGTACTTTATTCCTTTTTCCCTTCCGAGAAGGTGTTTTGCCAAACGGAGTGAATAAAACATCTTAGCTTCACCAGTAGAGCTGTTCATTGAGCTGAAAACCAAAAAAAAAACTTCACTAGTAAAGCTGAGCTGTGCCAAACGGGACCTTAATTCGCATACCTAGAACGGAAGGTGTGGTACTTCTTGTCCGAGTCAAACAAATTTAATTCGAACGTTTGGATTGGGATTGAGATAAATGGGATTGGTATGCTGGTCTTTATTTCCCTATCTCTATATTCATTTTCCATTATCTAAACATAGGATCAAATCTATCCCACTCCTCATGTTTTTCTATCCCAACCTCTACTTCCCATGAACCAAATGCCACCTTGGTACAAAATGTTTTTCGAATGCTAAGTGTCACAACCACATAAGGCTATGTGTCTTTACAAACATATGATTTCTAATAAGCGGATCTCTGCCGCCTCTATAAATCAGTTAAGAAATAAAAAAAATACCCTGCGTGACCCACCGCTGGGCATGCCTGCCATGCATATCACCCGACCATGCCTTGCTCAGGTGGAACCAAGCGTTGCCCGCCACCGGCTCTGCGAGCCACTACCACGCCTGCCTATGCACCGGAGAGTTTCATTATATAGTTAGCAAGATTGCTATATCAGCTTTTGTGTTGGTAACTGTGCCAGAGAGTTTTATCTCTATGAAACTCTCTCTCTCTCTTCATTAATAAGTATTTGCTGATGTATCTCTGTATTAAATAAGAATGAAACTCTTTTAAAATTCCCATTAAAATTGCCCTTAGGGCCACCGTGTGTGCACGCTATGACCACCGCCCCTGCCACCACTAAAGCAGTCACTGGTCTAGTAGAAAGAGAGGAGATAGTTAAGGAACAAAGGAACAATAGGTATGTGGACTAGAGAGAGGTAAGAACAGGGATAAGGATGGAAGAGTACCGGTGGGCCATGCAAAACGATTTTTTCATTTGCACGCTAGGCCCGAGATAAATTTTCAACTCTCTTTCACACCACTACTTCTGAAAATTGATTTCTAAACATGGCTAGTCTTATCACCTCTAGAAATAAAGGTTATTTTTAGAGACGTTTGGCAAGGCTAACCGACTCTAAAATAGATTTCTATAGATGGTCAGTTAGCTTGCCCCTTAGAGGCACCTTTAGAGGCGGTTTTATGGAGCAGCCTTCAAAAAAATAGTAATGCCTCTAAAAATCGTTTCTATAGTGGTAGGTGATGTGTTAACATGTTTCTAGTTTGTACTCCAATTATTTAGATAAATGCAAATACTTTAAAAACCTACAGACTCATGGGAGGGTTCTCCCGAAGAAAAAAATAAGGAAAAAGTGGGTACCTATGCACATGTATGTTTCAAGGGTTGCAAAATTTTTTGTAACTACGGATCTGACATATATGGTGGTTCAGGTTATATCTCATTTTATGCTAATACAAAAGCAGTGTTACTAGATAGGATCTAGCACCGTATTTTTATTAGACTATCATTTACTACAATAAAAATGATTTTTTAGCATTGGAGGTATTTTTGGGGGTGGCCCCTTATTCAAAATCCGCCTCTAAAATGGGTTTTTAGCATTGGAGGTATTTTTCGTAATTTGGACCGTCTCTAAAAATAAGTACAACACAATAAAATTCATAAGTTTTTCAAATAAAGTCAGATGAATACAAACTTTAATTTGTATCAAAGTTATATTTTGCAGAAATCTATAACTTTGTAGTTAACGGTATTTTCACTTGAAATTCATTTAGATCCAGCAAATTCTTTAATTCAATGACCTTGGATGGACATATGACACCAACTAAAGTTATAGATCTTGAAAAGATATAGGCCCTGTTCTTAAGCACTACATCAGTAGTACTTTTCAACGAAGGAACAGTATTTTTTCCCACAACAAATCAGCATCAGTATAAGCCAAATTTTAGAAAAACGAACAGGGCCACAAAATATTGCAGTTGATAGCTTTTTCTTTTGAAATAATATGTGGTCCCAAAATTGAATTTGAACTCTTCACATTTTGGAATTCAAATTTTTGAACGACCTCAGATAGAGAAACGACCAAACCAAAGTTATAGACCTCAAAGAGCTATACAAATTTGTAGTTGAAAACTTTTTCATCTGAAATCATTTTTTCCAAGAAAAAATCTATTCGAATTTCTCACATTTTTAAATTCAAAATTTTCAAACAATTTTAGATGAAGAAATGAAAAAAAAATCCCCAAAGTTGTAGTACTTGATGATATCTACAACTTTCGAGTTCAAACCAGTTTTGTTTAAATTTGTTTAGGGCCCCAAATTAAATACTCATTTCAAAATCTAGTCAAGTGAATACAAAAGTAAATGCATCTACATTTTAGTTAACAGTGACTTTAAGGAAGAGTGGTTAGTGGGGTATGCACGAGACTTGAGATTGCCGGTTTGAATCCCATTGGACGCATGTACGCAAGAAATTATGTGCCTTGTGACACGCGACGATGAAACCTTACTTAGTGGTGGGTTCCTAGATTAAGAAAAATTGATGTTTTTTTTATCTTGAGTTGTGATTTGTAGAAAATGATTTTATGGGAAACTGGATTTCAAGCAGCTCCTAGAAATTATTTTATAGGGACGGCTTGTGTTTTCAGCCGCCTATACAAATTGATTTATAGCAACGTTCATTGATTTCAAGAGAAGAACAGGTAGAGGCAACTGGTCCAGCCGTTTCAAGTACTTTAGGTTGTAGTAATTCTAAAAGCATTATTCTAGAGATTAGTAGTAACTTACATGATGAGCACTCGTCATTCCAATGTAAGATATATACATGTGACTCAAAATGTAAAAATACTTGGAACACTTGATTGTGTTTAATATCATATACTCAACATCCACGAAGCATAAATTTCAATGCAAATATGCGGTAAAAAAACAACTGTTGAAACTCTCTATGACTTTCAAGCAAGAATTATAACATATCTCAAAATTGAAAGGAGATGTGACACCTGTATCACTTTGCTTGCTAAGGAGGACAGAATCGAGTAGGGTATGGTAGCACCAAAGGTTTTGAAAACATGCTGGTGTAGATAAAACAATCGATTGGTTTCACTTTCAACGCAGCTTTGGTTCCACTTTCCTCTACCATTTTTCTTCATTCTTTCCATCCATTAACCTTTTTGCATTTCCTTTTTTGTTTAATCACATCCCTGTTTTTTTGCTACCATGAAGCTCATCTAGAGCCTAGAGGGCTGTCACTTAAACTGTTAGCTCGAATCTTCTCAATAATTGATAGCCTTCTCTAGGCCCGTCGACTAAGCTCGAGATGATGTTGATGCGCATTCATATGTATATCCACCTCTACCCTCGACAAAAGGAAAAGGAAATAGAGACATCTAAACCCACAGAAAAAATAACCTGAAATGTTGTCACGGAGCCATATCCATATATTACTGCTAAATGCCACAGTACCGATACATGCATGATAACTGAGCGTTGTTTATGCATTAGCAAAATACGAAATCATATTATGCGGTTCTCCGTTCTAAATTATAGTTCAGTTTAGCCTTATTAAAAGTCAAACTTCTATATAACTTTTTGACAAAGTTTTTTTTTAGAAAACATATTAACGTATCTACAAGTTCCAATAATTCGCTATCAATACATACATATTTTGTTGGAAATTTAATGAAAATGCTTTGGTACTAGTGTATTTTTTTCTATAAACTTAGTGAAAGTCAGAGAGAAGTTTGACTCAGGATAAAACTACAATTTAGGAGGTATTTATTTGTAGAATTAGTCTCAGAATAGTTGTGCAACATTCAGAATTACCAAATGTGATATCATTGAGGGCTTTTTTGGCTGTACTCGTATCCAGCTCAATTCACGTATGTTGGAGTGGATTAAGGTGTAAACTAGTTAATTCTCTATTCCAATTAATTCTCTATTCCAATCTATCTTAATACATGTGGATTGAAGTTAAAATGAATGCAGCAAAACAAGGCCAGAGTAGGACAAGAGGTAATTTTAAGCCAAAAAATATTGTAAATCATATATGGATCAGTGGGGAGCTTTAATTAGATTTGATGAGAACCTTACCCCCAATTTGTTAATTAATTTACCAAATGCTAGGTGGTAGAGGCTGGGCCGCTGGGGTTCACTCTGTGGATTAGACAGGCCCTTTTCTCAGCTTCGTTAAAAACTTAATTAAAGTTACTGTAGGCTGTGTCTTTTCCTCGAGACGCACGCGCGGCACGCCTGCGTACATACAAATCCTCGATGCCTCGTGCTTAGCCACCGTGCTCGTACTCCTTTTTATACAAAAGAAAGAAAACACAACAATGCTCCAGTGTCAACAAAAATTGTAACCATGCATGTTACACAATGTTAGATGATTTGGATATCTCGTTCCCTTGATACTTGATTAATCTATATTCTATATCTATATATATATGTAATCTATATCTATATTGACACCTTATATTAAAGAGTAAAGTGATTTTTTTTTCGTGCGTCTTTTTTACTTTCTACAATGTCCTCACGCTTCTCGTTGTCTCGTCTATGACCTAGACTCATAACCATGCTCATATGAATTAGAATCATCCACGTTTGTGCATCCAACAACGGAACAAATCTAATTCCAATACGTATTGTGTAACAGACTGTATGACCGTTACATAAATCTTCGAGCTGCAAGTCGTTCAGGTGACGGTGCAATAAGGTGTATGTTTTTGTTGCAACACGCATTTGATAGAGTGTGTTTGGTTTGTGCATAGAGGTTGCATCGTATATCCGGATATGGGGACACGGGGTGAGTGAAACAGAGAAAGACACAATGTTTGGTGAGATTGCATGAGCGGATACAAAAAAAACTAAGATGTTATTTGGTTATCCATATATGAGTGGATGCAACTTGACTATCATGTGTGACTGACGTGTAGGCCCCCCTAGCTCATTCTATATTGGCAAGGCCTGGCGCGGGAGCAACGATCAAAATGGCCACATGAACAAAGCCCGAATGCAGTTGTATTCTTGCATGGGTGGGTGTAGCACATGACAGTTGAGCCGGCCAACCAAGCATCCTTCTCCTATAGTTTATCGGCTAACGGCGTGTAGGATGGTAGGATGCAGGCATCCGAACACGCTCCTGGAGTCCCAATGATTACTCTCTCTTCTTTGTCTCAAATTATAAGCTATTACAACTTTTTTTTGGAGAGTTAAAGCATCCTAAATTTAACTAAAATTATAGAGACAAATTATAAAAATTTATGACATCAAATAGCTATACTCTAAAAATATAATTAATGAAGAATTTGATGATACTTATTTGATATTATAAATGTTATTATTTTATTATATAAACAAATGCTTTAACTTTTAAAAACTGTCGAGATGACCTATAATTTGCGACGAGAGAGTACTCGAGTGTAACTTTAGTCTTATCTTATAAAAAAGTATTTCGTACATGTGACTAGACATGATACTGTTTTGAGTAGTAAACATTTGAACTCGACGTAATAATAGAATAATTTTATTCATAATGATATCAGGCACCTTGACCATGATCTCCAAGACTCCAGCTGCCTATTGCATGCAGCAGTAGATTACTCCTTGTACATACAGTCCAACGGCTATACTATACTTAGGCTTAGCCAACTAATCCGAACATTGAACAGCAAGCAGAAATAAAGAGGAGAAAAGGTATATTTATTAAAACAAGAAGAAACACGACGAAAATTGAAACTGAACATTAATAGGCACCGCGCATTGCTCTTGTGCCTTTCAACTTCCACCAACCTTGGCGACACTCCCGGCCCGTGACGCGCCACGTACCGTGCACTCGCCGGCTCACCGGCCGGCGCCGCACTCTCGGCCTTCACGGGCCACACCAACCTCGATCTATCGATAACCAACACCGGCCATCCACCTCGCTCTGTAGGCTCATCAGACTGTACATACCTACACCAGCCTGACAGGCGCCGCGGCAGCCGCGACGGCCTCGACGCCCTTGCAGCTCAGCGACCGTATAAGCCTCCACGGCGCCCACCCCGCGGCGGCGGAGGACGGCTGCTCGTTCCCGGCGCCGCCAGCCAGAGCCTGCTGCCGCGCCCTCAGCCTCAGGCGCCTCCTGATCTCGCCCATGTCCATGGCCGCCGGCACGCGCACGGACCCGAACGCCATGTCGTGCCACCGCACCTGCTGCGGCTTCCTTGGTGGCGCCGGTGCCGCCGCCGCCGCGATGCTTGGCGCTCCGCGGCGCGCGCGCTGGGGAGGCTGCGGCTCGGCGACGACCGTAGTGGCCGCGACCTGGACGACGACGGTTCTTGGACGCTCGGTAGTGCGCGCGTTGATGCGCCGGCGCCGGGGCCTGTGGAGGAGAGGCGTGAACTCGAAGTCGTCGTCGGGAGAGCACGGGTGGTGCCGGTGCTCGTGGGCTGCGGTGGTGAGCACGGCGACAGACGACGGGGGGAGAGAGGACCCCATCTCGATCTCTCTATAGAGTCTAGAGAGGGGGAGATGGGAGTGTATGTGAGCTTGAGGCGTGTGTGTAGAAGAAAGAAGTGTGTGCCCTTTTGCGTCGTGTGAAGGGCGTGTTTGTGGTTGCGGTGATGGAAAAATAGCTAGAGAGGGCAGGGAGTGAGATGCTTTAGAGAGGTGGTGCCGTGATGGCTGGTCATGCCTTTTGTGGCCTCGCCGCCGCTGACGCTGAGCTTGTCGTTGAATAAAAACCAGGCCTGCCTGGCTCGAACGCTTTGCTTTCTGCGTAGGTAAGGTACACCACCAGTCACCGGTGTGGTCGGTCTCTGATGACGCGGATGTGGAAGCATCGGAAAGCTGCGTAACCCTGGCCATGCACATGGAGTATTGTATCTGTATAGTACTTCCTCCGTAAATAAAAAAGGTACAGCTATAGAATTTGTGTATCAATCAAATTAGCTTAACTTTAAGTAAATTTATAGTAAATATTATTAACATTCAGCGTCTCCGACTAGGCTTACTACGAAAATATATTTTATAATTAACTTAGAGACTATATTTAATAATCAATTTATTTTTGGACGGGGGAGCAGTACATTGGGGCTCAACTAGCTCGTCGGTCGATACCAAAAGGCTCATATTAAGCTACAAAATTAATATACTAATATATGTGCTTGTGTCTTTCTTGATTGGTTATTTTTAAAATTATAAGTAATGTCACAATCTTTTATGTGGTAGGCGACCTGGCTAGCGACACGAAGCCACTTGTGCTAACTTCATCATTTTCAATATTAACTTAAGCTAATAGGAGTAGAGTGTGAAAACATATGCTCTTAGGGGTGAGTATATAAGTGAGCAGTTTCGTGTGTATTTCAAGAAAATAATGTATAATTCCTATATATCTCTGTTATAATTTATCTCTTCCTTTTCCAAGAACAATTTAGTACTGAAATTAGTTAGTTGCACCTTTGTGGACACCTAACTATATATTATGCACAAATCTTAATCGATCTCCCAGATATCTTGAGTAACTTAATTGCATTCAACAACTAGAGTAAAAGTATCATTTAACCATTCTAAAACGATTATTGGCTTTGATATATGTAACTGAAAATGGCGACGAATACATTCTTGATTATGACGTGTACACAAATCGTGCACAAACTCTATAGTAAGGTTTACTCTTCGACAGGGAGTACTGGGCTTAGCAAATTAAACACTCGTGTGCACTAAACGAACCATCATTTTAGTTCAACTGCTTCTAGATGCTTTGTTGACAGGTCGATCGAGAGAGTGACCATACCTGAAAAAGATGTAGTAAACCAAGGGGATGGAAAAAGGCAGATAGAAGACAGAACGTTTGGGTCAACTTTATGTGATGTAGGCTAGCTCTGGAAGGTCTTCTCCGAACTTATTATATCATACGTACAATCAGTTCAAAATTTCAAAGACTTAGTATATGCTGACTCGAGAATAGGCTGCTAAGGAGAGTGTATCTCCACGTTCTCGAAGCTTAAGCTTTTTTTTAACGGTAAAACCAACCAGCGCTCGGGTGTTTTACGGGGTTTGGTCACTCGATTTTTTGTCCATCGGATTTAACACGTGTTGCTCTCTCCGCCGCTCGTTTGCCGCGCCCTAGTGGAGTCCGGGCTGCGCCTGGTCTCATGCCATGTCTCTCGGGCATTGCAGGCTTTGTTGTGGTTGGGAGCTGTGTGCCTATGTGATGCGTGCAGCCTTATCCTCCTCATCCTTATCTTCTTCTACCACTGTAGCTCCGGCCACCTCTGCTCGGCTACAGGACGGCGCGACGGTAGGCGTGCCTCTTCCTCTGCTCCCTGTCTGCCGCCTCCTCCTCCTCCTCCTCCTGTAGTTCCGAGCAGCGCTTCTCCCCTGCGGCGGATTGCTAGTTTCTAGAGTATCTGTGACTCCTGTGAGCTACGTTGACACTTACACACTACTACAAAAAAACGTTTGTAGCAACAGGACAATTTTTTTATAGGAGCTGGTGATGGAGCCGTCCCTACAGTGGGCATGCTCGGAACCCACGAGTCCAGTCGCCCCTACAAATGACACAGTAGGGGCAGCTGATGATACGGCCGCCCCTACAAATGGGTCGATTTGTAGGGGCGGCTCACTCACCAGCCGTCCCCGGTGTTGTGATTTGTAGGGGCGGTTCAATCACCAATCACCCCTACAAATCACACTTGTTCATCATTGATCACCATGAACAGTTTAGATTTTTCTTTTTAATCTATGGATAAAATTTGTAACTAGTCTTTTTCCCCATACTAACTCCCAATATGATGATTTTTTTCTAAAATTTTCCAAAATCATGCCCTATTAAGTTACTGTGCTGATTTGGTCATTCTTTTCGTTTGACAAAGTTTGAGCAATTTAAATTTTTAAATTTAAAAAAAAATAACAAGTTATAACAAGATTTTGAAACACCAAATGATTTCAGCTGAAAAAGTGATGAATACCAAAGATGTATAATTCATCGAGATCTACAACTTTTATTTTGGTTATTTCTTCATCTGATAAAGTGATAGTAAACAATATTCACAAATCAACATGTCTCACATATAGTCCATGAAACTATGAGTGATATATGAATTTATGAACAATGTTTACTAACACTTTGTCAAATAAAGAAGTGAGCAAAATAAAAGTTGTAGATAGTGATGAGTTCAACAACTTTTATGTTCACGACTTTTATAGTTGAAATCATTTAATGTTTTAAAATCTTGTTTGAAGTTGCCATTTATTGAAATTCAAATTTTGAACTGTTCAAATTTTGTTAAATGAAAAGATGACCAAAATAAAAGTTGTAGATAGTGATATGTTCAACAACTTTCATGTTTATCACCTTTATAGCTGAAATCGTTTAGTGGTTGAAAATCAGGTTTGAAGTTGTCATTTTCTGAAATTCAAAATTTGAATTATCCAAAATTAGTGACAAAGATAGATGACCAGACTAAAATGATAGAGCATGATTTTAGAAAATTTTAGGAAACAAAACCATCACATTTGGAATTAGTACGAGGAAGAAAAACTAGTTACAAGTTTCAGCCACATATTAAAAAGATAAATTACACTTGTTCATCGTTGATCACCATGAACAGCTGTGATTTTTCTTTTTATTCTCTGGATAAATTTTTAACTAATATTTCTCCCTCATACTAACTTCAAATGTGATGATTTTTTTCTAAAATTTTCTAAAATCATGCCCTATCAAGTTACTATGTTGATTCGGTCATTCTTTTCGTTTAACAAATTTTGAGCAATTCAAATTTTCAAATTTAAAAAAATAACAAGTTCTAACAAGATTTTGAAACACCAAATGATTTCAGCTAAAAAAGGGATGAATACCAACTCATCGAGATCTAAAACTTTTATTTTGGTTATTTCTTCATCTGACAAAGCGATAGTAAACATTGTTCACAAATCAACATGTCTCTCATATAGTTCATGAAACTATAAATGATATATGAATTTGTGAACATTGATTACTAATACTTTGTCAAATTAAGAAGTGACCAAAATAAAAATTACAGATAGTGATGAGTTCAACAACTTTTATATTCACAACTTCTGTAGTTGAAATTATTTAAGCTTTCAAAATCTTGTTTGAAGTTATCATTTATTGAAATTCAAAATTTAAACTATTCAAATTTTATGAAATAAAAAGATGACCAAAATAAAAGTTATAGATAGTGATGTGTTCAACAACTTTTATGTTCATGACTTTCTTATTTGAAATCATTTAAGGTTTCAAAATCTTGTTTGAAGTTGCTATTTATTGAATTTCAAATTTTGAACTGTTCAAATTTTGTCAAATGAAAAGATGATCAAAATAAAAGTTGTAGATAGTGATGTGTTCAACAACTTTTATGTTCACGACTTTCTTATTTGAAATTATTTAAGTTTTCAAAATCTTGTTTGAAGTTGCCATTTATTGAAATTCAAAATTTGAACTTTACAAATTTTGTCAAATGAAAAGATGACCAAAATATAAGTTGTAAATCTTGATGAGTTCTACAACTTTGATGTTTATAATATTTTCATTTTAGATCATTTTTTGTCTAAAAATTCAATTCGAAGTTCACAAATTCAAGTTTTAAAATTTTTAAATATATTTTTTTATTTTACAAAATAAAATGTATCATTATATCTATCTATATATATATAAGCAAGTAATTTTTTAATTGTACGGAAAAATATAGCAAATTATTTTTATTACATTTATATATACATTTACACATTTATAAAAAAAAATGCAGAAGTAATATTTAAAATATGCGAAAATATTTGTAGGGGCTGAATCAGAAACTGCCCCTACAAATGACTCTGAGTATATATCCTACAAATGACACAAGAGCCTCTGATCTGAATCGAACAGCTAAAGTTCGTCCCAGCCGAAACAAAACCAGCTCCCAAAACCCTAACCCGAAACAAACACATCGCTCTCTCTCTCTCTCAGCTCTCGCTCGCCCTCTCTTTCCCAGATCTAGTGCGCGCCCCGCGACGCCGTTGGCCAGCGGTGGCTCGCCGTCTTCGCCTTCCAAGCCGCGGTCTCGGCCGACGCTTCGGCGCTCCACCTCGCGGTGTCCCCGCACGGCCGCCGCCACCCACTCCTCAGCATCCCCACCGGTCTCCTCCTCGCGCTAGAGCCGTTCCTCGCTTTCACCGCCACGGGGCTCCTCGCGCTCGCGCTCCTCCTCACCGAGTCCCCGCACCCGCGGCCTCCCCCGCTGCCCGGAGCGCGCTCGCGACCGCCCTCTTCGCCGCGGTCTGCACGCTCTGCGTGGGCGCCGCCGCGGCGATGCTACTAGAGGACACCGGGTGGGAGGCCGTCGCTTGGCTCGGGTTCCGAGGCGCCGTGCTTGGGTCCATCTTCGTCAGGCACTATTTTGGCCGTCGGAGGTGGTTGCTCCAGTTTCCCGTCGTGCAGGTGAGTAGATTGGGGAAAATTGTGGTTTCTCATACATAGAACAGTTTTGAGTGTTCTGAAATTCCAGATGATCTGTAAATGTCCACACAACACTATTGCAATGAGAGAGGTTGGAATTCATGCTTAAACGGCGTGCCTTTGGATTACCCACTTAGGTTGGTACTAGTGACTTCTGTTGTTGAATCAACATAAGCATTGGCTGTTTTTCTTTTGCTCTTGTGTGCTTCCTAGTTGCTGTTGTGCTCGACAGCTTCCCCTACAATTTATTTTCGATTCACATGTGAATGGAAACTGATAAGATGAGGGTATGAACTGAAAACTGATCGGATGGGGGTATGAACTGAATGAAAACGGATCAGATGGGTGTGGGCGTGCCTACTCTGTCTTATAATTCTGGTGAAGAAGCTATCACGAAGGCAGCCGGGTGATAAACAGTGTGCTGTTTATATAAGATTATAAATTTTGAGCCAGGATTTATTAAACTTGTTCCGGCAGTCTAGCATAGGCTTGCACTTCTTCCAGGAGTTGCTATGATCAAATCTGCATCCATACAGTTGATATTCCTTCTCTTTAGGTTGCCTGGATGCGTTTCCCCACTTAGATCTGCTCTAATGCATTGAATTGATAAGTGATACGTGATGGCTATTCGTGGCTTGACGAACTTACAGAATTAGTAATTCTTTGATAAGTCTGTTTGGTAATTTTTAACCCAAAAGTATCATCTAATTGGAAATTAAGAAATGACTTTCGGTGTGTTAAGGTATGCTGCAAGTTATAATGCTTTTTAGAGAATTGATTTCCTCTATGACTTCTAGTGTTATTTTTTTTCTGGAAAGTGGAAACCTTCTATTTTCGGTTGTAGGGATACTACATCAAAGTTTATGCATTCATGGCATTCTTTCCGTGTGGCATTTATAGGATAGAACAATAATAGTACTTACTCCACTAGCACTACTGTATGTGCAACTGCAACTACATTGAAATAGAAAATATTGTTGTTTGCCTGCTACCGCTGCTGATTTACTCTATCACGTAAAACTGCATTCCCCATGTTAACTTAGTTTAACTTGGAAACTGTATACCATGCATTTATGTTACGGAGTATTTATATCAGCCTGATGTTTTTTCTTGCACCAAATTTTTTATTTTAGTGCTCAATTTAAACACCAATGTTGCAGGAGATCATATCGTCGAGGGGATTGGATTTTCTACTGATCTGAGGGCATGTGCCAATTGAATCATGTTAAGGTTACAAGGTTAGTTTCAGTTAGACTGTCACATACTTAATGGCCTAGTCTCTTTTGTTTTCATATGATTTAGTAGAGCTCTTGTTAATGCAGCAGTTGTACTAGATTTGGTAGTGACCCTGGATGTAGGAAAAATGAGTTCCAGCATGTAGTTATTGTTTCATTAATGAAAAATAATTCATGACTACTTTTCTAGGTGTGAGCTGCTATCAAAGTTAAGGCATGAGTCCTCATTTGCTTCACCTATTCTGAGCGGGCTGCAATGTATATATATACAAATGAATGTTGCTTGTACAGGGCTGCAGGTGATCTTACTTATTCATTATATATTACTGGCATGCCAGCTGTTGCTATGTGTGATAAAACAGTTATTTGTCATTACAATTTGCATTCCCTTGTTTATGAAAGAAGCCAGAAACTAAAAAAGAAAAAGTCTTTAATTCTTTTTTCTTGGATGCAAAAGACATCTGCCTTTAATTCTGTAGGCATTTGTGTACGGTTGCAGGTGCAGGTAGGACCATTACTAGGGCTGATAAGAACAAGAAACATTTTGTTATCAGCATTAGTAACAGGTAATGTACTCTTGTTTCTTAGAGCTAATAACATTGTAAATGGCTTACATGGTTGGTTTTAGAAGTCAAACCTGATGTTATGTTGTAATCTGATTATGCAATCGAGCAATGATACAAAATGCTGCAAAGCAGTGCTATTTTGGGAATTTAAAGCCAAGGATCTCAGATTCATTTTATTGGTAATGTGTGCAATCTTCTGTGGTTATGTAACCGAAAATTATTGTGTGTACTATGGTTAGTCGTTGATGTATATTTAGCATATCAAACCATGCAGGACATAGAACAATTTAATTATTGTTGGATTAGTTCCCAGCAACAGTTTAAGTTTTTGGCTCAAACAATTTTCCAGTACCCAATTAAGTATGATCATTGTTAACTAGAAAGTGTGCCCCTTTGATGTGACCATCCATTCTTAGCCCCACAAATATACTTGCCTCTGTATGATGAAAGTTATGCCCCCACAAATATACGATTGTTTCATTATACTCAGAGTTTAGAAATTGATACGGTGATTTATGTTATTGCAGGGCTCTCCAGCTCAGTTCATATTTATGTTTGCAATGTCCAGTTCGGTTGCTACAGGCTTGGTTGTTGTTGTTGTAATGCCCAGTTAAGTTGCTAGTTCACTGATATAATAGGTTTCAGCTTGTGTCAAGCAAAAACACAAGTGTTGCTGCATTGCTTGAGTATTTCTTTTTGTTTTAGGTAGAAATCCTCAGTACCAACATCTTGTGTTCTTGTGCTTGTGGTCAGATTTGAATTATATATGTTCTGGTCAGATTTAAATTAATTATATATATATATATATGTTCTTGTCGAATTTGATTTTTTTTTGCGAAAAAATATACTGTAGGGGCGGTTCTAGACTGAACCGCCCCTATAAACCGATATTATAGGGGCGGCTAGTACTACGGCCGCCCCTACAAATGCATGATTTGTAGAGACGGTATCGTAGGGGCGGCTGGCCGAGCCGCCTCTACAAACTATCGTCAGCCGCCCCTACAAATGCTTATTGTAGTAGTGACATGCTACCATCACTAGTTTACATTGTAGGACGCAATGTAATTTGTTCAGACGACTGGTGTACATTGGTACTGCATTATATAGATAGCTGATTTGCACTGTCTGGTAGGTTATCTGAATTTTTTTCTGATTTTTTGTGTGTGTATTTGTATGTCATTTTTGTCTCTATTTGGATTTATTCCAATTTGCCTTTTCATAGAAATGATCTGGTTATTTTGCTGCATTTTTTATTTGTTGGTTGTATGTTTTATTTGCTTTTTCTTTGAATTTCTTCCAATTTGCACTTCATAGTAATTATCTGGTTACTTTTTATTTGATTTTTTTTGCATTTATTTGATATATTTTATTTGTATCGTTAGATCGAGTGATTATAGGAATAAGTGTTTGGCACGGATGTGGCACTCGATTGAGTTTGTTTGTTGAATCGAGTGTTTTTAGGGTATGTGTCACTCGGGTGTGAGACGTCCTCGAAACACCCGAGTTGTGCCTAGACAGACCCTTTTTTATACAGATAGAGCTTTATTGATTATGATTACTTGTAGACGGCGTATAATCTTGAGCAATCAGATGCCCAACGCAGTGAAGAGCCTGCATACACTGCACTACTTAATTGTACGTTTCGCCAGCTGTGCCAAAAACATGTGCCATAGCATTCCTATCTCCACTTTACACCGAAAACTAAGGGTCCGTTTGGTATGGATCCCAACAGCTTTGGCTCCTCGTGAAACAACACTATTTATGTACTGTTTATTGGGCTGATTTTCTTTCTCATCTCTCCTCTCACAGAGCCACCCACCGGGAGCCGGCGTTTCCAACTCCACCGGCTCCATGTACAATACATCTACAGTACATGTACAGTGCAGGACCTGGAGCACCTGGGATCCCTAAGGGGGTGTTTGGTTGAGCTGTGGCTGTGGGAAAAAGCTGCTGTGGGCTGTGAGCTGTGAGAAAGCTGCTGTGGGCTGTGAGCTGTAGAAAAGCTGAAAGCTGTTTGGTTAAGTATAAAATATATCTTCTATCTTTATCTCTCTTGAAACAACTATGGAAGAGCTTTTTAATCCACCAATTTCGAAAAGCAGAAAGCCAAAAGCCAAAAGCAGGGTCAAACCAACTTTCAAAAATGAACTACGGAAAAGCAGCTGCTTCTGAAAAAGCAGCATCCAAAAGTAGCCCCTTTGGTTGAGCTTTTGGCTTTTGGGGCCAAAAGCTAAAGCCAAAAGCTCAACCAAACACCCCCTAAGGTTCTCGCAGCTTAGAAAGATTCAAATTTACATATGGGTCCGAAGATAGACAATAGTAAAAAATTGCAATGGAAGAGGTATTGGATCTAGTATAATATAGAAAGAAGTAAACTACCGAAAGCCAAGGGAGAAACATACAAATAAAGTGTGGACGCGAAGTAGACTCGCCTTGAGAGGTTGGAATATAGGGCCTGTTTAAAATTTGCCCAACCAAAATTAAGGCAAACCTATAGACTTTGGCTATTGATTGGTTCATTACTAAACAAAAAATTGCCACACCAATTTTTATGGCCAAAATCATGGCAAAACCACTAGAAACTTCTTTAATCTCATAAGGGGAAAAATGCTTACTACTATGTCATGGCACTCAACCAATTACACTCCTATGTTTTTTTTGCCCTAACTTTATCAAGCCTTGATTTTGGCTTGCCATTATTTAGGTTGGGCAAGTTTTAGAACCCAACTAAGGAGGCCCGTAGCCTCGACCTACATGTCACTGGCACATCCATGGGCACCTATGATTGGCAATACCACAAGTTGCCTTGAGGTTGGAATACTCTTTCATCAAGGACTCAGTGTGGAGTTCCAAAAAGACAATGCCCACCGGATATATGATACGGTGAAAAGAAGAATCAACCAACGGATAAGTGGTGCATAGAAAAGAGCTTGCACTGCATGGGGAACAAAAGTGTTTGATGATTTTGGAGGCATGTAGCACCTAAGAATGCATATGATCAATTCCTCCCATAGACTTTCATGTGATTTCTATGTTTTTATTACTATTGGCAAAATCTAGTTGTAACATTGTTTAAATTATATATATTATCATTTCCTTTCATACTTGTTATATCTGTATTGGATACACACTATTTATTATTTTTTTCTATATCTTTTGATGACCTTACAATCTGGATTTATAAGATCAATGTTGATAGCTTTTAGCTCTTAAGAGTGAAAGAGACTACATTTTTAACCTTATTTATAGTAATAAAACACTAACTTATTTTATTTAAATGTTGGATGGCCAAAAATAGACTTCTTCTAGTCAAATTTTGACTTCACTAATATCTATTTAAACATTTTTTCAACTCATACCAAAATCTCAAATTGCTATGTTTCTTTAACTTATTATTTACTTTTATTAATTGTAAAAGGAATGAACTCTTCGGTTTAATATAAGCAGTTAGATCATCATAGAAATCTAATGATATCATTTGTTTTAAAAAAATCTAGGCCATGTCATGGATTTTTTAACACTAATAGTTAACAAAATAATAGATTGAAGTTTAAAGATCTAGTCATCTTTCAACAGGAAACACGAATTCTTTTCAATATTATTAAATTAACTTCCCAGGAATCACCCCCTTTTTGATCTTTCCTGTACTCCTCAACTTTTGCATGCAATGCATGCGTGAGACTGATCATGATGAGTGGCGACGACTAGAAACAAAATCATGAGAGCAAACTGAACATTAGTCAATTCAAATCTGCATCCGTACATGCACGGAAAATACGAGTGCCGCACTGATTCATGATTGCGCCACATGCCTATAATCTCTTCAGATGATAGCTGAGCTTGTTTGAGGAGAAGGAGATAGCTTTGCTTTGCTTTTGCTTGTGTTCTTCAACCTCCTTAAAGAGCGATTAGTTGCTAAACATGTTCCATTGTATAGCCTAATAATTTTTATAAAAGGAAAGGGAGCGAGACACGATGCAATAATGCCACAGCCCTCACCAAAAAATTTCTAGTCTCCACACAAAGCCTCCACCGCTATAGTTTCACTTTAACCAAAACCTAGCCTGAAAATTGTTCACAATCCACCCAAACCAAACTCAAACGAGACGTTGCCATTGTCGCAACATTTTGTGAACGCTAGCTTACTGTCCCTGTGGACAACAAGGAGATCTGTGATGTGTATTGTTTTGCCAAGCAGCATCTATTCATTGGATGGTCCAGATTCAAAGTCCCCCGTGATTAATAATTATCTGCAAGATATATATCAGCATCATAGCAAATGGCGGAGGAAATGCATGGATGTGTAGTGCAGGCGAATGTGGAAACATAGCTCTCTCCCATATATATGTTCCACACGCTGTAACACCTTAAAAATTGCACTCTTTTAAAATAGTTAAATTTGATTTGATTATGTAATTATATGTGCATTTTCAAATTTAGGAAATAATATTTTTATGAAATTAAAATAAATATAAGGAATAGAAACATGTTGATGCATTCATGTTGCTGCACATTTGTTTTTGTAATGATTGGCTTTGACTAGAATTGGAATTGAATTCAAATTCAACTTGAAAATGAGATTGGAAAATGAATTTGGAAAAAGAAAAAGAATTCTTTTCCCTCCCCTTCTTTTCTCCACTTTCGGTCCAGCTCCATTTTTCTCAACCGCTGGCCCGCTCTCTCTTCCCCCTCCCCCTTCTCTATCTCCCCCCTAGATCTAATCCGAGCCCTCCATCGTCTGATCAACGGCCCAGAATGGCCGATACCCTTTCGCCCTGGCAGTTTTGCTTAAGAGTCCCTCGGTTTCGGATGAATTGAACCTGCCGTCCCTAGCGTAGTTTCCATAGTACGCTTTCTCGTTTTGAAAACATAAAGTACACTGTTTCAGTCCAAAATACGTTTTCAGTATTTACAGAAATGCCACTAGATTTGTTTTGCTCATAAAAAACTTCGTTTTAGCTCCGAATTAACCCGTTCAAATTGCGTTGCTTCGTAATTTCATAATCTACGTGTTAGTACCACTGTTAATCAAGTTTGCAACTTTTAAATTTCATGATTAGGTTTAATTAAATAAAGTGCTATAGAAAACCCCGTTTAATTCATAACTTTCGCGTTTTAGCTCTGATTTTCGTGAACTTCGCGTTGACGTGATTGTAGCGAGATGTAGATTATTATCATAAACATTTTATCTTGTTTTCTATACTGCTGGTGTACTGTTCTAACCGTAGGATTGTTTACTTTGCATGAATGTTCTTAGAATGTTGTGTATTGCCATGTTGGTCGTGTTCAGACGGTGAGAAGAACGTTGGAGATCAAGAGTTCTTCGATGACCAGCAGGACCAGCAAGAGTTTGTGAACCAAGGCAAGTATAGCATGGGCCTACCTTGATGTCCTATTCACTTTAATCATTTACTCATGTGCATGTGTCTAACTTTGATAACCATAAGGACATTCTAGTCATTTGATGACTTGTTCCCTTGACTCCTATGGGTTAATTGCATATGGATAGATTGCTAGTGCTCTAACTAAACATGATCTATACGATGGTTAATGGTTCTATGGAACTAAAAGTATAACGTGATTTGTAACAACTGATCCATAGGGCGAAGGTGCAAATAACTTTTGATCATGTTGCTCCCAGCCCTCCATAAGGACTTATCTGTCGGCAAAAGATGGGACTGACAGTGCAACCGTGAGAGTCATATGGCTCTGACTTTAGCTCAGTAATAGGACATTTTCTAGCTTGTTAGAGGTTACCTTTATGGCGCAAGAGGGGCTTGCCACGTTGGGTATAGGGCTGCCTCTGTTCCTATATGTATAGCCGCGATGGATATGTGCCATAGGAAAGGGGGGTTCCTACATCTGTCTGCTGAGGAAATCTAGCGGCCCTAACTTGTTAGAGAAACCTATGAAATGGCTTCATAGTGTACCCTGCCCGCTCACCTTGGCAGTGACATGTGAGTAATTAACTCGGGCATATGGGAATCACAACTCGCGGTGAATGTGCACCACCTCTGCAGAGGGTTACAAACTGTTATAACAGCCGTGCTCACGGTCACGAGCGGTCCGGAAAACTCATAGAATAACTGGTTACTCATTGTGGTTCATTTATGATGGTATACAATGATAATATGATGCAAATGATTCTGATATCTGCTTATGTGGGATTAAATGTGAGCTTAAGCATAACTTGATTAAACTTGATAATAAAATCTTGACTCACTAAAAGTGCTAACTGCATTAAACCAGTGTCATCCTTTTTGAGCTTCATAACCCCATGATATCTTGTTAAGTACGGGAAGTACTTACGCTTGCTTACTTTCTATATTTGGATAAAAATCCCGGATGGGTAACAGATGACAACGGGTATGAGGAGTTTCCTGAGGATTATTAGGCTTGTGGTCAACCAGTTGACCTTCCCTGTGATGGAGTTTCCATGAGAGAGTTTACATTTTATCTTTCGCTGTGTTGTGTAAGACTATGTGCTATTATTAATCGTGATGTAAGATACACCGTGATGATACTTTTTATAATTTGTTGACTTATGTGTGTGACTGATCTCTGGACACACATGAGTTAGTGCATTCAATTTTATCTTTAAAATTGGGTGTGACACACGCACACAGCAAGCCAGCGAAAAAGCAAAGTGGAGATGTACGATGGCACCCTTTCTACAAAGGGACCCTACTGGTGCTTTTTCTGTATCTGTATGGCTATCTATGAGAACATGATCCCAAACTTGACAATGCACATGCATGATTACATACCCCCGCAGGCTTCGAAAGAATCATCATTCCCAGCTGCCTGCCTAATGGATCACGGAGTGGGACTTTAATTACACAAGCACTTTTTCTTTGGTCCCCCAATTTGCTTACCCTGCCATCCCGCATAGATGTGAGCTATGGGCCTATTTGGTTTCATGTCTTAGTTAGAACCTGGCTAGGATTGGAGCCTGGCTAGGCTAGACCTGTCCCTAGCAAGCCAACATAGGTTGTTTGGTTGGGCTACTATCCTTGGCTTGATTTTCATAAGAGTTTGTTTAGTTGCTTGCTTTGTCTTGCATAGAATCACCACATATTTATCCTGGTAAGGTTACCCCTTCGAGGCATTCTATCAAATAGGTGGTGAGCTCCATCGCAGTGGTGCTACTTTGCTCTTCGCCGATGAGGACCTCCATCGCACCCATGCCTAGGCCGGCCTTGAGCACCTCGCGCTGCTCCTCTCCGCACCCTCGCCGCTCCGAGGTGTACTCATGGGAGATCGGCGGAAGCTAGCTTTGCTGCTGTGTTGAGTGTTTAATCATCCTCTTCCCTGCATCGTGTGAGCTAGCCGCATCCATAGTGGACTAGTGGGTGCTCCCAAGCACAGTGCTCCCTGACATGATGACCTGGAGGATGAGAGGTCGATTGATGGCACAAAGGGGGCGGGGCTCATCGCGGGTGACCAGCGAGCGATGGCGCATCTCCTGAAGGGAGGCGGTCTGAGGGGGTGGGGGCTAGTCGCCAACGTCCGGCGAGCTGCGGCTCATCTCCTACACAGGAGGCAGCGCAAGAGGGCGGGGGCTCGTCACCGGCGGCGACCGAGCGGTGGCGCATCTCCTACGCGGGAGCCGACGCATTCTTGATGTACTCTTCCATGAGTCTGGCGCTTGTCGGAGGAGGAACTGCTAAGCACGGCGAGCACCTTCTTGTCCTCTAGTGCCTCCGTTCTTCCCACCGAGCACACCACCTGGCCCTGCGACACGTGAACCCACTGTCGTGGGGGGCCCTACCTGGCGATTTGGCGGGTGGCAGGAGCATCAGAGGAGGAGCAGATGCGGGCCGCCAGAGTTGGAGCAGATGCGGAGATCACCGTCAGTGACTTCGGAGGGGTGAGCGTGAGTGAGATGGGAGGTGAGGAGAACAGCCACTGGTGCTAAGCCAAGCCTGGCTCCTAAAAAACGACCATCCCTAGCGTTTTCCTAGAGCCTGGCTAGAGGGTGGTTGGTGGCTTCCTGGAGCCTGGCTTCGGACTCTAAACAGGCAACCAAACAATCCAAAAGTGGCTTCCTGAAGCCTGGTTGGAGGTTAACCACCCAACTAAACTGACCCTATATGTTTGGCACCTATATACCTTCACATTCATAGCAATGAAATTCAAACATATACAAAAGTGTTTGTATTGCAATGAAACCCGCACACATACATATATCCTCACATTCGTAGCAATGAAACTCACACGGCCACACACATATATCTAGCTAGCAGGACTAGGGATTGTGGGGCCTTCGTCTGGCCTCCTACCCTCGCTAAGGAATAGCACGGAGGAGGCCGAGGGTGGCCCACAGGAGAAGTAAAGCGAGGGTTGAACATGGAGGGACAAAGGGGAATCATAATAAAATTAGAAATAAATGATCATTAATTCATCATCTATTATTGTGCCACCCACCAGGTATTTATAGGGCATACCTAGGGACGTGGCAAAGTTACAAATTGAGCTTGCCATCCAGGGTGCCACTCTACAGGAGTATAGGGACCCCGCCCTCTCTGGGGACCATCGACTTCCGTCCAATGCCTGACAGCACAGAGCCGATCACGCGAGGGCTGCCTCCTGTTCAAAAGGCCTTGCGAGCGACACCTGCAAAGACACAGGACCAAAGTTTCCTTTGTCTTGAACGTTATCACGGTGCCCTTCTCTGAGGGTGCCGCTGAGCGTGGCGGCGAGGGTACCACCGAGGGTCGTCCTTGGGCCCCATCGGACAGAGCCACGCCGGCTGTTCCCTTGGATGGAAAGGAAAAGAGCAGTCAAGGGTTCATGCACTGTTCGCTTGTCTTATAATCCGTATTTTTCAGCTTGTTTTTCAGCTGGAATAGTGTTTTTTCTCTCCCAGTGTTTCGGCTTGTTTTTTCAGCGAAGCGAACGGGGCCTCAGTGTTTGCGCAAGGCTAGGATAGGGTGGCACATCGAGGGCCTCCCCCCAACAGTAGCTCCTCGAGGGTTTGGGCAAGTTTGATGGGCCGAAGTAGTGTTAAACCAAAAGGAGGGCGAGCGGAGCTCGAGCCCGGGGCCCTTGGCCCAAGCGACGGCCAGTCTGTCTTCGGCCAATGGCGCTAGGCCCGAGGCGCTTTAGTTGTCACGTTTTTGAGGAGTTGGTTAGGGTACTGTTTGTAGGTGTTGGCGTGTGGAGACGTGGGTGAGGAAGCGTTTCCTCATGGATCGGTGGGTCATTCCTTGGTTTCCATACCCGCACCGCATCGTGGTGAGGGCTGGACGCCCTGGGCCTATAAATATGAGGGGTTGGAGGACTCATTTTTTACGCGGCTCAGTTGCTCTCATTTTGTTGTCGTGGCTGCGCTTTTGGGAGGGTTTCTTGAGGTTTGTGGGTTGCGTGCTTTGCGGAGGCTGCGTGCCTGGCGAAGGTTGTGTTGTTTACCCTCACATATTTATGTGAAAAAGGTGGCTACAGCTGTAGCCGAACAAGCCTGCTGGTGAATTTTGTTCATAAATAAAACTGAGTGGTCGAACAGGTCTAACTCTAGCTAAAATGGACAATCTATAGAAGATAGTGCAAATTAAAATTTTAAAAGAACTAGAAGATAATAATATTTTAGTAAGTAAGATAATGTGCAAAATTTCAAGTCTAAAATAAAATAAAAACAACATAGATTCAAAAAGAAAAGATAAAAAACGTTAGGTGTGATCGACCATCTGGCACTCAGTGAAAATGTTCTAGTTTTGAAGGATGGTGAAAAATAATTGTAAACAAAATCCAGAACTTAAAAATAAGACTAAAAATCATGAATACTACATGAGTTTATGTTGTGACATCCATTGTTCAAAATTTCACGTAAAAATTTGATCCACGTATATGAGATTAAAAATAAAAAAATTCTTGTGCAGCACCGATGGAACCTCAAAATCATACAAAACATCTCAGTTCTTAAAATGTTGCACTTGAAATTGTGGAAGGACGTGCAGTATAACATTGGCCTTGTTCGCTTGAACTTATCAGCCGTACCGTTTCAGCGATATAATAGTGTTTTTCTCTCACAACAAATCAGTATTATCATCAGCCGTTTTTCTGGACTGCCGGACAGGACCATTATATACCAACTCAGTTTTCAAAGAATTCTTTTGGGCTTTTGGGCCGCTTTGAACTTCACGAGGTCAACAACTTTCGCGGCTCAACCGCTCAAGACAACCTGACTCGAACTCGAACAGTCGCTCGCAGTCGTCGATTTCCGGTAAGCTGTGCCGCTGGCCGGGCCACCACCACCGCCTCCGCCCGAACAGCAAGAGGAGGAGCACGATTCACCCTGCCGCGGTCGTCGATTTCCGGTAAGCCGCCAGCATTCCTTCCCCCGAACTCGACGCTCCTCGGTCCCTACTCCCTCGGCTCCCCTCGCTCTCGCCGCGGGTCGCGCGCGCAAGGTGTTCGATGCATTGCCTGTCTGCCTGCGATGCAAGCGCGCGCCGCCTACGCTGCTCGTGTTTCGCTGCCGGTTTATGAACGCAATGTGTGTCCGCGCTGACGGCTGCTGTTTTTTTCCGATTGTATTTGCAGGATCGGATCGACCGATGGCGGATACCACGGGAACGTCTGCCTGCCCACGTCGACCGCGTCCGGTTCGCCGCCGTGTGCCCCCAGTGGCGCGCGGCCACGCGGCACGGGCCCCTGCCCCCACCGCTGCCTCTACTCCTGCTCTCGGACAGTACGGTGTACAGCCTGCCCGGAAGCGAGCCGTCCACTTCCATAGCTCCACGGGGTACAACGACGCTTGTGGCGACTGGTTGGTGTTTTCAAGTGAAGAGGGCCGTTTCCTGAGGGATCCTTTCTCCAATGCCACCGTGACACTTCCACCTCTGTCCCGTATCTGAACCCGGCTTGTGGGCACGGACGGTGGACCAGTTTGGAGTCAAGCCCCCTCTACTGCCCCCGCAATCATGAAGTGCCCTCCTTCTACTCGCTGTGGAAGAGATGGAGGAGTTCTGAAGGATGAAGATGGCCTGAGCCCTGGACCCTCTTTGACTCTAGAAGAACGGCCCCTGCATGTGGATGTGGGTGATGAGTCTGTTGATGAGGCAACCCTAGCATGGATGGAAATGGCTGAAACGTTGAAGTTGGAGATGGAGCCAAAGAATTGCAAACTGTGGCTCTGTTCATCCAATCTCATTGTAGCAACAATCTATTTCACGGGAGGCCAACGGATTGCAGTGTGCCAGGCAGGGGCTACCTCGTGGTGGTCTGTATGGGCGAAAAATCTCTGTGTCAGCTTTGATGACATGGTATTCCATCAGGGCAAGCTATATGCCATTGACTTCATGGTTACACTTTTCGCCATCCATTTCAGCGTGGACCAGAGCAGCGGTGATCCATGGATTTCTCAAATACGAAATGTCATCGAATGTCCATGTTTGGACATAGGTTATTTCCTAAGAGGTGGTCACATGATGGCCTATCTAGTTGAATCACGTGGTGTGTTGCTGGTGGTGATGAGAAAGTTGTGCGACCCATTCGACGACCTGGATGGTCCCGATGCAGCTGGACATAATGAGTTCGAGGTGTTTGAAGCTGTCCTCAGTCAGTCACAGTGGCTTAAGGCGACGACAATTGGGAACAACGAGATTTTGTTTCTAAGTCGACGATGCAGCAGGTCTGTTTGTGTTCCTCATAACGCGTTGCCAAGGGACTGCATCTTCTTACTGGAGAAGGGCTGGGGTCGCAGTTTGTGTACTGGCTCAAGTTCTTGCAGGGTGTATAGCATGACGGACGGCAAGGTGTCCAACCCCCTGCCAACTGTGTCATGGGAGCCTGGCATGGTGTTTGCGACTTGGCTCTTCCCTCAGAGCTGAAGTGAAGCTGTTGCTGAGCTAGGTGCTAAATTCGTCGAACGACCTTATCTTATCCTCGTACTATGTCTAATGGTCTCTGATGATAACTGAAGCTAAGTGTATCAGTACTTGTCTGGTCGAAGTATGGTGTGACTATGTGCTGATTGTGCCATTATCAGTCTATAAACATCTGATGGATCTTTTGGCATTGCTACCTGCTGTTGTGGACCTATTCTGTGAGCTTGGCACCGAAATGGTGTCTCTAGTTGGGGAGGTAGCAAGCTTTTAAATTTGATCGATCTTAACCATCGTTATGTTGAATCTTCTGTGCGTGTTATGAGTTATGACATGAGAGGTTTATAGTGCTGTTTTAGCCTTTTGGGGTCGAACACCCATGATCCATGTGGAGATCAATAAGGTTTACTTTTAGGGCTGGATATCGAGCTAGCTCGGTCAAGCTTAAGCTGGCTCGTTAGGCTACCGAGCCAGCTCGGCTCAGCTCGTTAATATTACGAGCTAGAGGCGTAGCTCAGTTCGGCTTGTTAGCGAGCTCGAGCTGGCTCGTTTGAGCTACTAAAAAAAAGAACACACATGTTTATAATGCTGGTGCAAGCGGTAGAGTCTTACCGCCTGTGACCGGAAGGTCTCGGGTTCGAGTCGCGGTCTTCTCGCATTGCACATGCGAGGGTAAGGCTTGCCACTAACACCCTTCCCCAGACCCCGCACAAAGCGGGAGCTCTCTGCACTGGGTACGCCCTTTTTTTAATTCCAGAAGGTTACGTCCACTATTATGCAACCATACATGATTAATACACATCAGGTTCATTAAAAGTATCAACCATGCAATATAGTTGGTCCATCCATGATCCATGCAGTTTCAGCATACTTACTAGTTGCTTGCCACCACAGACTTCAGAAAGTCCACAAATTCAATATTAGCATCATCATGTTCTCTCTGGAAAATAATCCATAAATCAACATTTAAGTACCACGACAATTATAAAATCAAAATCTATATGAAACAGCTGAAAATAAGGATTACATACTAATAAGATAGGTTGACATTTCTAAGTCAGCATCATCATATTTTGGATTCATGGTCGTGGATTGATAGGCCTCAGCTCGTTTCAGCTCGTGAGCAGCTCGCGAGCTGGCTCGTTCAAACAGCGAGCTAGACTTCCAGCTCAGCTCGTAAAAAAGTTAAAACGAGCCGAGCCGAGCCGACCACGAGTCGAGTGAGTTGGCAAGCCGCGAGTATTTTGTCTAGCCATATTTACTTTCAAGGTGGACGATAATTAACATGTGGTGCTGCGTCGCTAACGTATTTGCTTGGCTTTGTAAAAATTGTGTAACTTGTGGGATGTCCTCGAATTATCTCTTTTGCTATCTGTACAGGGGGAAGAGGGACGAGCGTGGCCATTCAGCCTGGGCGTTCGGTTTTAACCGACGGTTCGGTTCGGTTTTTTCGTTTTTCCAAAATTTCGGTTTCCAGAAATGACCCCCGATCGGTTTGCTAAAATTCCAAAAAACCGACCAATTTCGGTTCGGTTTTTCAGTTAAAACCGAATAAACCGATGCAAGAAAACATCAGACAGGATTTAGAACTGACAGCATAGCACAGTATATTATTTGAAGACTCAAGACTGTTACAAACTTAACAATTCAATGCTCAAATCAAATATTACAAATTTGCCGTTCATTCTTGATAATAAACCACAGTACTCCATCAGTTTTGATAAACACCAGGAAAAAAACAGGGTTCGGTTCGGTTTCTCGGTACTTCGGTTCGGTATTGCATAGAAACCAAAGCCGAACACCGAACTTCACATAACTGTAAACCGAAACCGAACCGAAAAATCGAACTACCGACTATTCGGTTCGGTTTCGGTTCGGTTCGGTTCGGTTCGTTGTTCGGTTTTAAGTGAAAAAGTGCCCAGGCTGAGTGGCCATAGGGTTAGCCATATTAGCATGCTATAAATGATTTTTTTAGATTTCTTTTAGCTGTAGAGAAGAGGCCGAGACAGAGAATGAGAGAGAAATTTGTTGATTTAGTCCGGCGTATATATATATATATATATATATATATATATATATATATATATATATATATATATATATATATGGCACCTAAAATTTTGGGCTGAGCTGCTAGCTTGGATCAGTGGGGTCTCTGCATTTTGCCAGTTCTTGTCTTACATGTGGTGGACAAGGATTTCACTTCGCAGTTTCTATTTCTATGCGGTAAGACGTGTGCTAATAATGTATTAGTACAACTAATCTAGAATAAGTATACGTGGGGAATGGAAGGTGCAATAGTGCAAGGTGGATGACGGATCGCCTCCTCCTCCGGTGACCACGTCGACGCGTGCATCTCTTTGGCAAGCTGCCTCGTGTCCCCGCGCTCCACACATAGCTACGCGTGTATCCACACGTGCTAGCGAACGTGGCAACACGTCGCGGCTTTGTATGTCGGGCTCCCCGCTCTCAGACGCGTGTCCACATCCACAAAACCTATAAAGCGGCGGCAAAATCCGAACGTTCTCTCTCGGCTACACCGCACACGGCACATCATTCTTCCCTGCGATTACTAGTCAAACGATCACGACACTAGCTACGACACTTGCCGTGAGCGCGCGAGAGAGATCTCAAGCGCAAACAGCCATGCAGGCCGGGAAGACAGCAATGGAGGCGACCAAGGAGGCCGCGGCCAACCTCGGGGCCTCGGCGAACGCCGGCATGCAGAAGACCCGCGCCGCCGTGCAAGGCCAGGTGGAGAAGGCCACGGCGCACAACGCGTCGGACAGGGCCGCGGCGGAGGCGAACCAGCGGGAGCGCGTGCGCGCCGCGGAGCTGGAGAAGCAGGACGCCATGCGCGCCAACGAGGCCGCCAAGGAGCGCGCCACCGGCGCGGCCACGTACCAGCACCCGTCGCAGGGCGCGCCCGGGATCGTCGACGCCTCCCGGCAGGGTTACGGCGGGGGAGCTGCCCCCGAGGGCGGGCACGTGGAGGCCGGAGTTGGGGAGACCCGCCCCATCGCTAGGGCCACCGGCACGGCGCGGCCCAGCGCCGCCCACAACCCGCACGTCGGGAGCGACGTCCCGCAGCCGCGTGGCACCGGCGGGCAGTACCAGTGATGAGCTGCTGCGACGCGTAACAGTATGATGTATATCAGAAGAAGCTTTGTACACGAATGGACGCTGTGTGATAGTGTATGCCAAATAATGTATCTCTGGTATTAGAGAGTATTTTCTAATACGTACATGTACTCTCTACCTTCAATATACCTCTAATATTTTTATTTATATATGTAATAATAAAAAAAGTTCTGTCTTTTTTAGCGTAGCTCATATCTGTCCACCTGGCTTTAAATCTCTGACTTACGCTCGGCTATTTAGGTTCCTTTGTGGTAGAATCTGTTCACGGACTTCACGGGTACTCGCATTTGCCTGAATTAACGGGTCTCGCAAAGAAAATTTTGATTGGAATAAAACATGATCCCCGACTTCATGCTTTTTCTCTTGTTAGGCACTTTGCTCAATCTCTAACGTAACGTATTCTCTAACGTGTAATATCGAGTTTGATTGGGATAATGATCTCCATTTTCCGTAACCTGTATGTAATCAGGACTTCATGTTTTTTCTCGTGCCAGGCATTTGCTTAATCTCTTACGTGTAATCAGCATATTCGTTTCGGCTTATTTGTTCGTATCTGGCTTATAATCCATGGCTTGAACAATATTTTTCTCTCACACAAAATCAGTCAGTAATACTTTCAGCCATGGCCTTATAAGCCAATTCAGCCAAAACGAACAGGCTGAATATCAAGTTCGATTGGACAAAATTATTCCCATCACTATAACCTGTCTGCAATTTGTTTGTGATGTAATGAAAGTTTAAATCCTCAAAAAAAAAAGAGAATGAAAAACTCAAAAAAATTGAAGGTGCAAACGGCCTGTTCGGGAGGCCGTATCGTATTGTGGATTATTTACTGCTGACTGATTTGGTGTGAAAGAAAAACACTGTTCCCAGCTGAAAATTTACGATCGTTTACGAGCGAGCGAACAGGCTGAAAATATCGAGTCAGGATCCAAAAAAGCAGAAATCTATTTTTTGAAAAAGATTCGAAAAAAGAAAGTAAGTAGAATTAGATTCAAGATAAAAGAAAAAAAGGTTTTAGTAATTAGTAAAAAAATGTGGATAAATACTTGCTCTTTTCTCGATTTTAGATCAGATTTTTTGACGGCATGGCCAAGTGGTAAGGCAGGGGACTGCAAATCCTTTACCCCCAGTTCAAATCTGGGTGCCGCTCTCACTATCTCCTCTGCCTTTACCGCACTGTTCCGGGTCTATTTATGACTTCGTAGGCCAGGCCTCGTTCAAGTTTTTTCACTCTATTCATCATGTCAAATTTTTATACACATACATGGAGTATTAAATGTAGATAAAAAAATAATTAATTACACAGTTTAATTATAAATTACGAAACGATTTTTTTTGAGCCTAGTTAAACCATGATTGGATAATAATTATCAAATACAAAGAACGAAAATTTCTAGGAATCGAACTTGCGCCGGCTGCAGGTCCACCGGCTGTGCTAGCCACCCGAGTGCTACTCGGTTCTCTCCTCTCCCTTCTTATGTCCATCACTCTCACCCTTCCTTCTTGAAACGAAGTTTGAAGCTGAAAACCCATGTTCGTTTCCTCGATCTTCGTATGCTAAGAACGAAAATTTGGACTATAATAAAACCACTGTGTCATGATCTGCAGCTGGTTCGTTTCGTCGTAAACGATCGTGGATTATTTACTGCTGGCTGGTTTAGTGTGATAGAAAAATATTGTTCTAGCTTATAATCCACGATCGTATACGAGCAAACGAACATGCTGCTAGTCGTCCTATGTCGTGATGAACTCATAGGTAGATGCAATAACTGCTTATTTAAATTCAGTTAATATCTTGTTATTTTTTATATTTTAAAATAATCTCTGTTCTGATCGTTCGAATAATTTATTGTGTCGTGACGATCACCGGCGGAGCTACGTGGTGGCCATAGTGGGCCATTGCCCCCCTTGCCTCCGTGATTTGCTGAAGCCCCTGTCCCTGCATGAGCTGTGAAGTCTGCGAGTTAGCAGTAAGTTTGCATGCGCTCTAAGTCTGTATGGATTGTAAGCCAGCGGCCAAGGTCAGGCATGCATGTCTCTACGTAGACATAGAAATCGTGTAGCATTTCCTCCATCTAAAAAATAAAAAAACAATTATGTACCCGTGGTCCCACTCGCTCGGCTCAGCCGTTATTCCATTAGCCTGTTTTCTTTGCTTTTGTTGCTATGCGCCGTTTTGAGTCTGGTTGTTTTTTCTATCTTTTTTCCTTCCTAACTTTTCAATCGATAAATTCTACATAGTATGTGTATTATAATTGCTAATTGAGTAATATATATTGGAGTTGTCAATTGATATCTTATGTTGCTTTTTTATAGAATTTTTTATGCTCAGCTATTGTGTTGTCAAATATATTTTTATATACTGTGGCTTAATTATAAGTACTTCTATTAATTTTGTTCACTACTTATGTACATATAGATTCAATTGACAAATGGCCCCCACCTTATTTTACTTCAGGCTCCGCCACTTGACCTCATAAGTAGATGCAGTAACCATCTGTTCGTGACGAACCTATAAGTAGACGCAGTAACCATCTGTAGATGACGAACTCATAATTAGTCACAGTAACCATCTGTTCGAATTAAGTCAATCTCTTATCAATTTTTATCAATTTTAATATACTTTTGTTGTGCCGGTAGTCTTGGTATAAATATCGCCACAAAATTGTATGTCTCCTACTATATATAATATTTACTTTATCCATTCTAAATTATAAGTATAATATTTACTTCATCAATTTTAAATTATAAGACATTGTTTTTTCTAGATATATAGTTGTTGCTATGCACCTAAATATATATTTTCTATATATATATACAGTAATACAACAAGAAAATCAAAATGTATTATAGTTTTAAACGGAGAGAGTACTAAGAAAAGATCGGTTTACTAGTGATAGGTTAGAGCACCTCCTTCAGTTTAGGGATGTGAGCGCGGGACAGTGGAAGCATCAAAATTAGCAAGCTAATTATTCATAAGCATTTCACACCTTATATGCATACTATATTTACCTAACTTTATTTATTTCTGAAAATAATTGTGGATAAAGTTATTATATATAAATATATCACGGTACACCAATATAGACCGATACTAAAGCCCCTTTTGGCACGGCTCATCAAAACGGCTTCACCGGTGAAGCCAAAGCCGGTGAAGCCAGAAAAACTGGTTTTTCTCGGCTTCTAGTTCATTTTAACCCCGGCTTACAAAACGGCTTCACGCTACAGTGCCTTGATTTATGCAAAATAGATGAAGTCAAAGCCGGTGTAAGCCGTACCAAAGAGACCCTAAATTTATTCTAAAACAAAAACCGGAATGGTATTTTTAAAGTACTCCTATATGCATAGGCCAACTTTCCTCTATCCTGGTCCTGGCCCAACCCGGCCCGCAAGATGCTGAGGTCATCCATCCCTTTGCCCTCCCCTTCCCTTCCCTTCCCAATCGGAGGGAAGAAGCGCACGCCAATCGGCATCCACCAGAGATTCCCTTCCCACAGTCGCCCCGCCCAGATCTCTCTCACTCGCACTTGCTCACCCCGCGCAATGGCATCCGCTGGCGCCGATGACGGCGCGGCGGCGCAACCTAAGGCCGCCATCTCGCACGTAATCTTCGATATGGACGGCCTCCTTCTCGGTATCTCTATCTTCTCCGTCTTTTGTCGATCGGCGATGTTCATGTTCTTGGCCGCATCCCATGTCCGGAGTGCGCTGACGATCGTCGGTCCGTGGCGCGGGGTGCAGACACGGAGGGCTTCTACACGGAGGTGCAGGAGAAGATCCTAGCGAGGTACGGCAAGGTGTTCGACTGGTCGCTCAAGGCCAAGATGATGGGCAAGAAGGCGGCCGAGTCCGCCCGCATCTTCGTCGACGAGTGCGGCCTCAACGGCCTGCTCACCCCCGAGCAGTTCCTTGGGGAACGCGAGAGCATGCTCCAGGCGCTCTTCCCATCCTGCACCAAGCTGCCAGGTGAGCCAAAGATGAACATGGACGCCTCTCAGAATTCTCTCCTTGTAGGAAACCTATAACCACAGGTCTACCATTATGCATAATCGATTCGTTGTGCTCTATGTTGACGATTACTTTGGTCCACTGAATTTCTGGGGAAAATATAACTCAAAATGAACGAGCTTGAGTTCTGAAGTTGATATATTCAGATGTAATTCCATAGTTGCTCTGGCCATTTGGTTAAATCTTGCTCAATGTTGCCCTTCTTAACAAGATGTAGTCTTTGGTTTCTTGTTTCATGTACCACCATGAAATCAAAGCGAGGAATTGAACTTTAGCTGGAGGAACATTACGTGTTAAGTATTATATATCAATAAATCCATACACAGAATATTTTTTGCATAACATTTTCTGTGAACATATAAATTCAACTTTCAGATATGTGATTATACTTTTGAGGTGATGTCAAACACAATTGGCCATTTTGTGCTAACTTAAGTTCATGGTATCATATGGAATTTGTTGCATATGCACTTCAGGCTGTTTAATGCTAATGTTGTCTACTTATCCATTGAAGTGGAGCCAAAGGAAATTGCCATATTTTTTCAAGATTTCAGATTGTGGCCTTTTGCAATTGACTCTTGTCCCAGACTTACTTTTGATTTTACACTGTTCCTCTTAAGAAAATCTCTTGTGGTGAAATTACTGCTTCTTTAAGGTTTGCCTTGACTGGTGGGATATTTTGAAGAATAAAAATCAACATTGTGGCATCATTGATCAAGTTGCTTTAATATAAGTGGTCTGTGTTTCCTTTCAGTAATTTACTCAAATTGTGATAGATGGTTTGCTTATGATGTGTAAAATGAATCTTGTTTCTTGCAGGAGTACTACGTTTGGTCCATCATCTTCATGCCAATGGAATACCAATGGCTGTTGCCACAGGGTAGGTTTCTTTACATCTGATCATCCATTTGGCCTTTTCTCAATGGTCAATGCTCATCGTCTTTCCATGAATTAGAACCCTATTAATGTTTGTTGCTGGCTTGCTGTGGCTTACAGATCCCATAAACGTCATTTTGCACTAAAGACCCAGAACCACCAGGAAATGTTTTCCCTGATGCATCATGTTGTCATGGGTGATGATCCGGAGGTGAAGGCTGGTAAACCATCCCCTGATATTTTTCTTGCTGCAATGAGGAGGTTTGAGGTATTGGATTTGATCATATGGCAACAGTTGCAATTAGAATGTTCCTTTTGGATGCTGTCTGTGAGAATCTCTACTGATGCAACTGCATTGCATTTTTTTTAGGGTGACATAGAACCCAGTAAGTGCTTGGTTTTTGAAGATGCTCCTGCCGGTGTAGCTGCAGCGAAAAATGCTGGAATGTAAGGGAGCTGTCATAGATACACGATTTTTTCAACCATTTGTACCCTTTTTTTTACTACAACTCTTGCTACTTATACAGGTCTGCAGTGATGGTCCCAGACCCAAGGCTGGATGTTTCATATCACAAAGGAGCTGACCAAGTTCTCAGTTCATTGTTGGACTTCAAACATACGGAATGGGGCTTGCCGGCATTTAAAGAGTAGACAAATTCCATATAGGATTAGAAAACTCTAGTGAAGAAAATGTGAGATACTTGAATACTGAGGGCGTGGATAATTCAAATTCCGTAAGATGTTGCTCAAGAAAAATTCCATAAAATGTTGCACAAGACAAATTCCATAAAATGTTGCTCAAGCATACAATTGAGCATTCTTGTCGCCTCTTAACTATGTGGCATCAAACTACTTTATATGACTTTGTTTTCATTGCTTGTTACTATATCAAACATGGATGAGCAAAAGATATTAATGTTATACTCTCTTTGATCTAAATTATAAGACGTTTCAACTTTTTTAGATATATAGTTTTTGTTATGCACTTATATATGTACACTATAAGCAATGTATCTAGAAAAGCTATATACATTTTTAAAATTTTAGCATTGCCATTTACCAAGCTATATTGGCATGCTGTGCAAATCTGTGTACTGTTGACAGGCTAGTCTTTTCCTTACAAACCATTGATGTTGATATACATTAGTAATTTAACATATATGCATTTGAGGAATGCACATGGGTACGGTAGTGCGTCACGGAACTCTACCCATCTGCCCAAATCGCCACAGTACTTGGAGTTGGAGGGATGAGGCGTCAAAAAAGGAAAACAAAAAACAAAAAACAGCCTCTAGTAGCATCCTTTGACAGCAGCGTGTGCCGCAGCTTGAACCCCCAAATGCCAGGCTCCCGTTAGTGTCAATTCTCACTGATTACCGTGGCTCGTGACAGTCAGCTGGAGTGAACATCAAAACCAACCAAAAGATATAAATATATTAGTTCGTTTGCCAAGAGAGTATCAAACTCCCAGATTAAACAATATCATAACAACAGGGAAGTATTGCCCAACTCACCATGTACAGATTTACACTTGCTTCGGTAACATCAGCTTACCGCCAATACTGAGCCCATCTATGGATGGTCTCAACCATTTGGGGGAACAAAGCACTGACGCTTTCATTGATAAGATCCTGGAAGAAATGTATAGCCTCCTCATCGTCCAGATCCAACCGGAATTTCTCCTGGAGCTGATCGACGATGCACCACACAAACAAGGAGGAACATGTCACTTTGAGTTTTTGACTGCTCTTTGTAGAGCTCACAAGCTCCTGAGCTCGTAAATAACCAATTTACCTTGAGACCTCCGCTTTCATCAACAGAGATATCTGGAATGCCTGATCGTTCCATAAGCTTGAATAGATTCAAGATGAGACTGCTTGACTTTCTTAGAATGTTGTATGCTTCGCAACAGTAGGACTTGAATCTTGTATAATATTGGCTGAAACACGAAAGCAAGTTTTGACAGTACATATCCATGAGGCAAATGAATGAAAGTGCAAAGACTTGATGAAATTGTTCAACTAATTACCTTTCTGCACCGCCCATGGCCTCAACCATTTCTTTACAAAGTTTCATCGGTGGTGGAAATGGCTTTGGGTCTCGACCAAGGATAAAAGCAAAGTCAACATGAAAAAGGCATCCATCATCAGTTAGAAGAAGATTATCCAGATGCCTAGAGAGTAGAGAAAGGAAAAAAATGTTATTATTGTTAAATTTGCATTTCTATAAGTCGTATCATCGTCCATGTTCAACATGGGTAACTTCATCTATCAGGAGAAAGAGGATGTAAAAACATTGCTACAGAATATGTCCTGATCATGAACAAACTTCCATTGAAGTATGATGAGCACTACGATACTTGAATATTAATTGGGCAATACTGTGAACTTATTTATGTACAGATTTACATATTTTCATGCCTTCACAATCTTCACAAAAGAAACAAATGAAGTAAACACATAAATAAGTTCAGAGTCCTCATCCTAGCTTCCTGATCATAATATTGTAATAACTCCTTGGTTTGTTACATTACATAGAGCAGAAAACAAACTAGAAGGTTACTATCAAAGAGGTGCTTCAAACCAGGTGTAAAGAAGACAAACCTGTCTCCAACCCCCAATATATATGTAATGACAGAGTAACCGGCGCAGCTTTTTATGAATGTCTCCAAACATTGAGCCGTTATACCAAAAGGACCATCCTCATCAGGATGGAACTTCTGTAGGTAACTTGTAATACTGCGATGTTCTGATAGAATCTGGGAACATGCTACTTAAATCAACATAGCTATCTTTATGAAGTTTGTAGAAATAGAGAGTAGTAATAAACAGAAGATAGAATTATTAGGAAGTTCATTGCAGTGGAAAGAGCATTTGGCATTTGGCAACAAGAGCTTCCACTACCAAGTTACCTGTGCGAGAGAACTGGAAGGAATAAATTCAAGCATCCCTTCATCTTGTCCAGTTGCAAGAACTCGGTATGGAGTAAGGTGCAAATCTAGATTTTCTAATTTGAGTAAGCGGTCCATCAAAGAAACCGTTTGAATAACCTATAATCATACAGAAACAATTAGCTATGATTCTCTTTCTCCCACTCAAGTCATCTAAATGGACATCCTTGAAATGTTACACATGTTATAGCTCACAATGTTTCATTACATTCAATTAAAGTGTCAAATAATAAACTGATAAATAATATCACTCGTTCAGACTTCAGAATGTCAGGAACCAGAACCATAGTAATGAGGGTAATATTGTGTACAGACTGGAACTGAAGTAAACCATTCAATAGCATATGTAAAGCAACATTGATTACTTACCAACTGATCTTGCCGGAGGTCATCTCCCTTTTTGTAAATAATCTTGGATGTTACCCCGTTTGCTGTTTTAAATGTCAGGCGCAAAGGGTTCAAGGCGCTTTTAAATATAGACGATTCTTGAGGCACAACTCCTGTTAGGAGAAGAGTTGGTGCTAATGGTGAACGAATTGGCTGGAATCAGTTCAAACGAACAAGTTAGTTACAGCTACAAAGTAAAGTTAATCTGTGATCATATGTTTTAGCACTAACAAACAATACAGATTTACCTCATCAAAGTTTGTAAGCTCGCTGAAAACTCCTGATAATAGCTGCCTTAATTTTTCAATTTTCTTTTGTGCGCTACCTCTTACATTTCTTACATCCTTCATAATAGAACACAATTGAGCAGTGAGGTCAGTCTGCCGGGTTAAACTCTGCCACAGTCGAAACCCATCTTCATCCCCATCCTCCCTACCAACCAACTGTTAAGAACAGAAACAACAACATATACATATAAACACTGCAAAGTTACAGACAGGGAATGAAAGAACCAAGAAGATTGTAAAAAAGGAAGAAAACCGTACTTTCATCATACTATTTTCAAGCATGTCATATGTGCCATAATATCGTCTTGCATATGCATGACTGTGAAGCTCAACTAATATATACCACCGGAGGAAGCTAGCAATTTCGATGTTTGACAAAGCTGCAATGGAGTGGGAAAAAAGATCAAAACACTGCAGATAGTTCTCTACGGAAACAGTTTCGTGATGACATAATAAACAACATAAGTTGACAAAAGGTCTGCAGGTAAAATTTCCGCAAGTCATGCAAGCTTTGTGGTGACCTCAAAGTTTACAATGAATAATCAATTTTGCAACAGTAATAAAAATATTAAGTGTTTTGGTTGGATTGCACTTGGTGCTAAAATAATTCAAAGTACAGCCATGGAAGTCATGAAGACACAAAATGACATTTTTCTCCTTTCAACAAACAAGTAGTATGTTACTTCATCAAATTTCACAGTGATAAAATGTGGCAGATGAAGTTGTGAACAAATATTTACATAGGTATTTAAACATACCACGGTTTACAAGAAAGAGTGCTAGACGGGACTTGTCAGATCTTTCAAACCGAAGAGCTTGCACTAACTGAAGTAAATAGCACTGTAATTCTTCATCATCAGCCCTTTCAAGTACGCTGACAGCATAACCGCGAACCTTTGCACAAAAACAATTGTTACCTTACAGAATAATATGAGATAATAAAGCATATAGCAAGAGTCAGAGTCTAATTATTCAATATTCTTTAGGAAATGAGATAATAAGATAATCATTTATATAACCTTAACTAATAAACATTTCTCCAGGAACAAAAAACTATTACCAGTGCACAAACCTTTTGAAAATGAAAAAAATGAAAAACAGGAAAGCCAACAAGAAGTCGAGAAAGAGGGTACATTAGATCATCTCACGTAAATGATACATATCTTGGATAAAAATCTACAGCTCAGTGTAACGCTGACAACTCTTTACTGCAACAGCATTTTGGGTATCAAGTAAACAAGAAAACAAGGTGGATAGTAAATGGTGATAGTGTGCCAGATAAGCACCATGCAAATGCCTACAACTGCAATCCTACTTCCAACCCAGCCAAAACCCCACCATCTCACTGCTTCCAGGTGCAGCTCTGTGTTAGGGTACAGGTAGGTGGATTGAATTTTAGGATCAGGATTAGAAGAATTGGGAAGGATTAGATCTGAATTGGAGAAGAGAGGAGGAATTGTATTGAATGAAGTAACTGTCATGTCCCTCATGTTCCATAAAAAAACTTTTATACAACTTCATTGAGGCCTCTCTCTGATTTTCCTTTGTCTTAAATGACTACAGCAGGTCATGCCCGCAATGCTTACACAAGCAACTCATATCCATTCTGGACCATACAGACTGATGTGAGCAATTTGGGCCTCGACACTCCATCTGGATTGATGGCTGTTCACTTGGGCCTTACTGGCAGATGGCACTGGATTGACACTCTGTTGCCTACCACCACCTACTGCAGGGCAACCTAGTGAACCCTGTAGAGCGACTGCTGTCATCCACCTGCATGCCTATAATTGATGGACATATGTAGACTACGAAACCCCACAAAACACACTTTTTCCCTCAAGATGCTGATTTCAAGAATAAGAATAAACCAACACAATAAATATGATTTTAAGGAAGAGCAGCAGGCATTGTTTCAATAACACTGGAGAAAGAAGATAAACAGGCAACCTACTGCAAAACACGAACAAAGAAATTTGCCGAAAGAATGTATTTCTTTCTGCTTGTTGATAGCAAACTGCCACAAAAAATTCCAGAAAAGAACGGCGCTGGGATTCAGGACTAATTCGCGTAACTAAACAAAGGGCGAAGAAGAAACATTTATATGTAATCTAATGGAAAAAAAAACAAACTAAACAAAAGAAGACCAGAAACATGCACAAATAAAGGTGGCAGACAGCATACTTCGTCACTTTCAAAATCAGGTGAGAGAAGCTCTAGTGCATCAGCCACATCAATCATTTCCCACTTTCCAATCAACTCAACAGCTTGCTTAGCTTCCTGCAAAGCATTATCACATTTAGGAAACAGATCATGCAGTGTTCACAGCTCCAAAAAAATCAATACACTTCGTTCCAGTATATAATAAAAGAATTTGAGATGACGAAAAAATTTGACATCAAATAAGCTAATTGCAGGTTTGCAGTACACTTTTATGTGCATCACTTAGTCCAGCCAAACCAAATATGACATTACAAAACAAAAGCAGAACTTGCACATAGGGATTTCTTTTACTAACTTGGTTATCACTCCAATCCACTGAGCGAACGAATTTTGTTAGAGCTTTCTTCTCAGACATCAAAGAGAAACGAAACTTCCACACCAACTGCTTCTCATCCACTTCCAAAGTGCGTGTAGGAGGAAACTTAATAATTGTTTGTAGTAACCTACAAAGGACAAAATCAATCAGCTAGAAAACAACCAATTGTGCAAACTATTAACATAAACGACAAAATTCTGCTTCCAGCATCTTCTAATTCAGTCAGCTCACATATGAATGTGGTTGTCTCACAAGTTCATGACAGCATGAAACTAAAAGTCAGAAAATTCCTCACGAAAGATCATAAGTTGACAGAGGGGAAAAGGAGGGGAAAAAATAATGCATATTTCATGTACTTTCGCTCATTTGAGCTTGGTTTTAGATCTCTATCAACTATCCCACGAGTCAAGCTCCTAGCAAGCTTTAACTGCTTGTGCTCAGATGGATTGGTTCGTCCAAGTTCTGGGTCCCATACAGTAACCAGCTCGTTGGATAACGATACTGGGGCCGGTGTATAAAAATTTGCTCCAGATTCCTGCATGGACAAGTAACACTCAGCATTTCTCTGGTGAAGATAAAATTACACTTTCTATAACTTGCAAGCAGGAGAAGTCATGTTCAGATAAATAAATATTATATGACTCAACAACTTCAAAATGTAAATTCCTCCAACTATGAGAGTAGCAGAAGACTATTCTAAATACACAAGGATCACCTTGTGCAAAAAAAAAAGGATCAATTTTACAGGTAAAAGAGTTACAGGGGGAAAAATAGCTCAGTGCCATAACATATATGTATAACAAGGTCAGTAATGTTAACCTGGAAGACAATTCTATGTTCAAAACTGCACAGTTCAACAACCAGGCTAGGGTACAAATTTTCTTTCCTCTCACACTCTTTCTCCTTAGCTTTGTCCATAGCACTGAAGGCAAGACGATCAAGCCAATCAACATGTTGTATCTGCCCTCTCTCATACTTGTTAACAAGCCTTTCCAAACGCTCTATCTCACCCCTCTCATTCCTAGGAACCTACAAGTTACATAGGGAAAAAAAGGTAAGTCCACCTTGAGGTAATAGAAGTAAAAAAGAAGTGCAGAGATTAGCTGAGAGAGAACTACAACAGATGAATCCTGAGTTCAAGAAGAGTAAAGCGGAGTGTTACCTTGCCAGGAGTTGTGGTGGGGACTCCTCCGTCTGCCTCCTTTTTGGGCCATAGCCGCAGCTTCTGTCTTCCTGTTTTAAGCTGCCTTTTGCTGTTGAAAAGAAATATGGTGGCTCCACCAACAATCTCAGGGTCCTCACCAGATGAGACATCCCACACCTACATCAGAGATTAAAATACATACGAAGCTAAAACACAAGGAAAACCATACAGGTGGGCAATTATCCTATGAACTGAACTTATTAACATGATACACCACATACTCATTGGGCATAGCAAAATTACTTCCCTAATATAATGTGATACCACTACCATCAAGGTATAATCAGGTCAATAAATTTGATTCATCATTATGGTGATCTCCAATAAAATTGACTGAAAAAACACCATCCTATTTGTTTATTCAAGGTGCACTTGGAAATAAATCAATGTCTCCACTTAAATGAGAAGCTAAAACTTTCTACCAATAAAATGAACTATACAACATGTTGAGTATGACCCATCTAGTGACATTTTTATCAGATTAAACATGTGCTCAATTTTTTGAATCCTATACTCACACGGAACCCCTCCACAGGTCTGCTAAAAAAGATATCAACCTTGACACCCACAAAGATATAATTCCTTTCATTAACAATTGACAGGAGTGTGTTTGTGTGGGGCTGTTTTCCCCTAGCTCTTGTACCCTTTTGTTTTTTAATGAAATGACATACAGCTCTCTTGTGTAGTTTGAGTAAAAAAGCAACTGACACGAGTGGTGTACAAATCCAAGAAATATACCGTAAATGCAAGCTGTGAGAGGGACGTTAGGTCCCTGTATTTGGTACTTAGTGTTATGAGCTCATTCCAACAGTATTTCGGTCCTGAAGGTTCCAACCTAGCGTGAGAAAAAATGTGCATTAAAATTCCAAGAAACAGAACTGGTGAGTGCAGTCAATTGGCTGATATAATTATAGAATACATAAAAATAAAAATCTGTACCTTGTTTTTACAGGCAACCCAAATTGTATCCCATTGATGTATAGCTTGCACTCAACAAAGAGCTCTGGGACTTTTTGGTCGGTCAACAAGATATGTTCTGGAAACAGGAAATGTTGAGAATATGAAATATATATATGAAAGACAAAGACGAACAACGTATTAATCATTTTAATTATGATGATGCATACTAGTGAACACAGGAAAGTTTTATTTGGCAGCAGTATAGAACAAATAAGTAAAAAGGTTTTCTTCTCCTGTGGGATAAAATGTAGACCGGTATTCTCGAATAAGCAAGAGAACTTAGTATCATTGCATTAACGTGGAGGATTGAGATGCATTACGAAGAAGAAAACAGGTAGTGTGGAGGATTAAAGATAAACATTGAATTTGAGCAATAACCCTAGATTCTTTCCCTTGATCAAAAAGAAATTATGTCCTCTCGAGCTTCATCGTGTACTATTTACTTTACTTACAAACAACCCAGCACAAATTTGGTTCGGGACAAATAGAACAGAGGGCTAGTTATTAGCTGAGACTAAAAATTAGGCCAAATTAGATGGGGTTGGCCAGCTAACAATTAGTTGGAGGCTTGGCTAAAAAACTAACCCCACTTATTAGCCCATGTTTGGATGGGCTAGAGCTAATTTTGGCTATTTTTTAGCTGGACAACAATTAGCCCTTGCTATCCAAACAGGCACTTAGAACAGAAAAGAGATCAGTGCTGTGCAATAACAGTGCAAAACAGTAAAATGCTGTGATGGTAGCAGTTACAAATCTGCAAATGAGAATATAGGAATATTGGATTCAGATCGCTGTTGGGGGCGAATTTGTTGTGTGAAAAACATTGGAAAAAGATGGATTTTTGTAGCGGGTGGTAGCACGGCGAGTACATCAGGACCGAATTGGCAACCAAATTGAGGTGGAGAAGAGAGGTAGTAGTGATATACCTGCGTGGAGAACGCGGAAGGCGAGCGGGTGGCTGATGTCGCAGGACAAGAAGAACCGGAACTCGTTGCCGCCGCCGACCATCTTTTGGTGATGAAGAACTGAGATGTCGCGGGAGAGGATCTGGGGAAAGGGTGACCGGATCAACAACGCTCAGAGCGACTGCGGTCGCTTGGTATGGACGGCATGGGAAGGAAGAGGACGCCGAGGGGAAGCGGCGGCGGACGGAGGAGGCGGGCGGGGTAATTGCACCAGGGGGCGACGAGGGTGAGGGCTAGCGGTTCTGCTGATCCTCTGATTCTCCCTCCTTATTTCAGCGTGTGCAGGCGGTGGTAGAGACGACGAGGAGAGAGGCAGCGGCGGCAGAGAGTGCCGGCGAGGAGACGGCGGTTGCGTGACTCCAGCGGCGAGGATTCGCTGGGTGTGGATGAAGAAGCAGCTGTGCCCGCGGGTGCCGAGTTCGACCCGAACCCGCTCCGGTCCAACCGCTTGCTTTAGCAGCCCACCCGTTAAAACCTAACCACGTCAAACCATGATAGAGCCCAGCCCGTGCAACCCGAAGAAACACGGCCCATTGGTAATGGCTTCCGTTCCACAAAATCACACGGTGTAACAATTCCAGTAATTAAATTTTGAAAAAACGGACTTGCTAGCGTCCGAACGTCCGATTCGGGGCGCTAGTGTCGGACGGTGCTTTCGCGCCCGCGCCTAACACACCTAGCTCCCTCGCGCCGAGCCCATGCCTGACACACCCAGCTCCCTCGCGCCCGCACCCATCTTGCTCCGAAAGGTCGCGCGGGTCCACGCATGCGCGGGGACCACCTTGAGCCAGCTTCGTTTCACGCGCCCGCATGCTCGCAGTGGAAGCATCAGCACCAGCAGACGCGCGCGGTGACCCACGGCGGTGCACTAGCAGCAGCAGCACGTGCTTTCACGAGATCTACTTTTGAAACATCCAAATGAAACACTTGCAACATACGTCTGAAACAGATGAAACACTTGAAACATGCGCTTGAAATATGTGTGTATAGCCATAACAACATTTGCAACACCGAATCTACTTTTGAAACATCCAAATGAAATATCTACAACATACATCTGAAATAGATGAAACACTTGAAACATGTATGTATAGCCATTGCAACATGTGGATCTACATCTGAAACATCCAGATAAAATATTTGCAACATACGTCTAAAACACCTGAAACATTTAAAACATACGCTAGCAACATGAAATACGCTTGCAACATGCCTATATAGCTATTGCAACATAGGCAACATCCAGATGAAATACTTGAAAACGTACGTCTGAAACATATGAAACGCTTGAAATACGACATTGTCAGCGACCACGGCCTACCTGGTGGGGAACTGCGGTAGCCCCCTCCTCTCGACAGAGTTCGGGGACTCGATGACAACGGACTTGGAGGAGGCGGCGAAGGCCTCGGCCTCGATGGCCGCGGTGGCGCGCTCGACATCAGGCTTTGGGACGGCGCCGTAGCGCTGGAAGAGGACGCTGGGCGTCGCAAGCGTCTGCACAAGGCGGCGCACCATGGCGTTGCACATGCGCTACAATGGTGGCCAGATGTTGAGCAACGATAGCAGCACCTTCGCGACCTTAGCGCTCGCGGCAGCCGCCGGGGCGGCGTTGGTGGATCCTCGGGGGTCGTAGGCTGGCTGCCCTCGGCGGCAACGTCGGGGGCGTCCTCCGCCATGGCTGCGACCTTTGGGGGAGAGTTCGGAGTGGACCACGCTGGAATCCGCGGTGGCGCGGGCTCGGCGTCGAGTGGAGGTCACGTGAAGCCAGGCTCCGAACATTCTGGAGTGGATTTTTTGTTACAAACTTATGGATTGGAATATGGGCAAGACGCAGTGGGCCGCTCAGGCTGTCATGGCCCACGACAACGGGAGCATCCGGATGCCCTAAGAGAGTATTTCCGTTTTGAAAGAGCATAACTAGACCGTAGCGAGAGCAAGAGGAGAGAGTATTTTTATTTTTTTCGAAGAAGAGAGCTTTATTAACTACTCAGAGTTTGGGATATAATCCCGAGTTACATGTTGCTCCACACAAGTCGGCACACTAAAATGCCAAACCGTTAAGTGTTTGTTTTGTTTCGCCAACTGTGCGAGCTCATGAGAGTTTTGGTGTCATCGACGTGATGGTGGCGACGATGATACTTTAGAATAAGGTCTCTCCGGTCTATCCCTACCTCGACGTTGTTTGTGTCGGTGAAGGAGCAATTAGAGTTTGGTCCGTCAGATCTGTTGATCTTCTTCAGATCTTGGCAGTTGGTGTCCTTATCAAAGGAAGTAGTTGGTTGACTTTCGACGCAGCGATCTCAACCTCTTCTTTTGGTTTGTTCTACTACAAGACCTGAAATCTTTTTTTTAGGCAAAATAGTGTGGGGGAGATCCCCACAGTTTGGTTTTAAATTAATTTAACCGGAGTTTACGGATATACAGACTTGGTTTTAACTGTAAGCATCTAACCAAAAGCAAAAGGAGGACCTAAGGTCGTCCTTGAACCTAACAGCCTGAGCAAAACACTGATTCTTAAAATTAGCTAGCCAAGTTACAATAGTGGGGTCTCTGCGTTGGAAGATCTTATCGTTGCAGAGCTTCCAAAGCTCCCATGCACCGATGAGAGCAGCCTCTGTGAAGAAAGGTAATCCTTGGAGCTCCTTCTCCTTCATAAAACGTTCCTGGATTGGAAGTGCCAGGTACCAGCTGAAGTTGATGATGGACCAGCACTGCTGTGCGAAGGGGCACGAGAAGAAGAGATGCTATGTTTTCTTCAATATTAGCGCTGCACATGGGTGTTCAGATGTCTTCTTCGCAACATTACCTTAGTGTTCAGTCTGTCCACTAGGATGAGCCACGCAAAAAATTTAACACGGGGTGTGCAGCAGGATTTCCAGACCAGCTTGTAGATTGGATGAGTATCCATGGCATGGAAGACATATGCATAAAATTTTAGGGAAGAGTATGTAGGTCCCCATATTGGTTCCCAGATATCGGTCGAGTCTTCGTCATACTGTATGTCACTGAGCTGCTGCTGAAGGATCTGTAGCTCATCATGGGCTTGTGTAGACAGAGGCAAAATGAAGAGCGAGTCTAGATCTTCGGCCTGTATGACCACTTGCACAGGGATAGTTTCATTTCGAGCGAAGGTAAAGAGCCGAGGGAACTGGCTAGACAGCACCACATCTGACCAGAGATCTTCCCAAAAACAAGCCGTGGAGCCGTCAGCTATCGTGCATTTAGCAATAGCTCTAGATGGTGCTAAGCCTCAAAATGTCCCGCCACCAGAAGGATCCAATTTCACGAGAAGCATGCGGGACTTTGTTGTGGTAGTACCTGTCCCATATAAGGCGGACCCAAGGAACTTCCGCTTTGTTATAGAACTTATGTAGGTGTTTCATGAGTAGTGCATCATTTTGAAGTCTCAAGTTGATGACGCCAAGTCCACCTTTTTCCTTTGGCTTCATAACAGTCAGCCAGGCAACCAAGTTGCCGCCCTTGGCCTCAGGATCACTACCTCGCCACAGACACTTTTTCCTGGCACGATCTATGTTGTCAATGACTCCTTTTGGGACCTTGATGGTACTGAGGGTGTATGTGGTTATCGGAGTAATAGCCGAGTTTACCATCTCAAGCCTTCCCGAATAGGATAGCCAGGTAGAGCAAGCTGATAGGCGCCTTTCAATTCTGTCCATCATCGGTGTCAAGTCTTCAATGCGTGGCTTTGTCGTTCCCATTGGAAGGCCGAGGTATGTGAACGACAGCGAACCAATTTGATAACCAAAGGTGCTCGCTAAGATGGTCATTCTATCTGGCTGTACATTAATCGGAATCATCTGAGACTTCCTATAATTGACTCAGAGCCCTGAAGATTCCTCAAAGCTGCTCAACAAAGCTTTCAGGAAAAGAGTTGATTTGCATCAGCCTAGAGGATAAATAACGTGTCGTCGGCGTATTGGATGATAGGAAAGTCTCCGTTTGCCTATGGGATTGGCGCTTTGAGGAGATTTCCTTCCGCTGCCTTGTTGACCAAGTACTGAAGGAGCTCAGCCGCAATAACGAAAAGAAGAGGGGATAGCGGATCTCCTTGCTGCACCCCACGCTTACACTTGAAGAATTTCCCAGGTACACCGTTGAGGAGCACTGCAGATGACCCAGATGATAGAATACAATGAATCCATGACAGCCATTTGTCCGGGAACCCCATGTGTTGCATCATCTGCAAAATGGTAGAGTGCTCAATTGTGTCGAACGCTTTCTCGAAGTCTAGCTTCAGAATGATGGCTGCACGCCGGGACTGGTGACACTGCTAGATGTACTCAAAGCACCAAGCTAGGCAGTCCTGAATCGAGCGGGTTTGAATGAACCCGTATTGATTTTGGTGTATGAGTTTCAAGATCACTGCCTGGAGCCTGTTGGCGAGTATCGTAGTCAAGGTTTTGAGACTGCCATTCAGGAGAGAAATCGGTCTGAAGTCGTTGACCCCCTCCGGGTTGCTGATTTTAGGCACCAGCGTGATGAAAGAAGTGTTGATGCATTCCAAATTAATTGTACCATTGTAGAAGTCATCACAGAGAGTATAAAGATTATTTTTGACAATGTGCCAACACTTCTCCAGGAATAGCCCATTAAAACCATCCGGACCCAGAGCCTTGTCAGGAGGCATTCTCCTAATGATTAGATCAATTTCTTCATGCTGAAAGGGAATAATGAGCTCATCTAAACCCAGGGTGGGTTCAATAAATCGTGAGAGATCGAAGATCATTACAGGGTTTGAAGAAATACCCATTCTTTTCTTAAAAGATTGCCAAAGAAGACCAGCTTTGCCATGATGACCATGAATCCAAATGCCCTGCTCATTTTGCAGCTGTGAAATGGAGTTTCTTCTTTAAGAGATAGTCGCCATTCCATGGAAAAACTTGGTGCATTCATCACCCAATTTAATCCTGTTTACTGTGTACCGCTTCTTCCAGTAGAGATTTTTGTAGCGCAGCAACTTTGCTCACTGTGTTTTGAACAAGGTTTTTTTTATCGGCCGATATTCACCGAAATTTCCTTTCTATCCACAGGGTCCGATAAAATTTGACATCGGCCAAATTTTTCCCTTCTTTCCTGCTCTCACACAGACAACCCAAATTCAGCCGTGCGACGGTCCCACACTATAATGTTTTATTCTTGTTTTTATCGGTGAACAAGTGATGTTTAATAGCTTAGGAATAGTTTCAAGTCAAATTCTACGAAATTTTTTTAAAACAATTTGAATTTTTTTTTAATTTGGTCCGATATTTCCGATATATCTTGCTTATCCTGTTTATCCATGACCTCCGATAAATTTTTATTTCCGATAATGAAAACCTTGCTTTTGACTAGTCTTCTGAGGTTGTTTTCTGTATTAAAAAGACCTCTGGAATCTTCCAAGGCGTCTAGAAATGAAATGACTGTGTTACAATTGGTTTTCAGCAGGGATAGATTGGAGAGGCCCCGGCTCCATTTTTTCAGAGCTGTTCTCAAGTTCTTGAACTTGGCCGACAAGGTTTTAGCAGATGAGTCCAACTGTGGAGTGGATGACCAGCAGCTGCTGACTGTGTCCAAGAAACCTTGGTGTTCTGCCCAGAAGTTCTCAAATCTGAATATTTTGGAGCGCAGGATAACGGTACCAATGGACACTTTGCATGGGATGTGATCGGAGGTGATTTTGGCCAGCGGGGTGACTTCTGTATTTGGATATGAGATGGTCCAATTGACTGAGGTAAAGAACCAGTCTAGCTGCTCCAGAAGAGGGTCACCTTGCATGTTACTCCAAGTATAGGCCTGAAATCTTCGATACACTGTTTTGATGGTAAAGGGTTGTAAGCCTGTGTATTTTGCAGGATTTCTCCAGTCGACGTCCTTTCAATGGATACTGGATCTTGTTGTCAACGACGAGTGGATTTTTCAGTCTTTAAAGCTATGTTTGGTGGGGGTGTTTACAGGTGGCCCTTTTCTTGGTTGTCTTTGCAGTCTGATCTTCAAGCTCCGAAAGGCGGTGAATGTTCGAAAGAAGACGACCGGTATGGTCTTTGATGTACCTTTGTTTTTTTAGGTCGTTTTGTGTCTTTTTGTCTATCTTTTGTACTAGTCTTTGTTTACCTTGACATGTATCAGATATGAAACACTCTTTTGAGTGTTTTTATCAAAAAAAAAAAGAGCTTCCAAGTAGGAGGTGATCAATTCTCTCCTTGTCCTGTCGCAGAGGGCCGAGAACTGCTGCTGTGGAGATTTGATGACAGCACAAGAACTGCTGCTCTCGAGATTATGTCGACGCCAACGATCCGACTATGTAGTGTCGACGCCAACGATCTGACTATGTAGTGTCGACGCCAACGATCCGACTATGTAGAGCGAGCCAACATACAAGTTTACATTTGGCAGCCGCCCAAGAGTCGAGAGCGAGCCAACATAAGAATTTACATTTGGCAGGCGCTCCAGCCTTCCAAAGCTCTTTAGCGCCAGCAAGCTGTGTGTGACCATGTAAGGTCAAGGAGCAGACGCTGCAGTATAGTTGGGAGGAGGACCAACGCCAAATGAAATGGTCTAGGGCCCCCTGGTTTGGCTCCACCGCTTGGACCAAATCCTAAACTTTGTATGGACTAGTATAATGCCCGTGTTAACGCTACGGGGACATTTAGTAATGCAAATCACACAACCAAAAAGTGATTTACCTAATGCCCGTGCAAATCACACAACAAAAAATGGTTTACCAGCACAATACTTAGTTTCAAAAGATTTTTTTCCCAAAATTACTACAAGACACCCACCTTTTTGCCAAAGAGAGCTTTATTATCACGGAATCAATAATATCATTACAAAACAAGACTCTTGACACAAATCTGAAAACAATACTCAGTCTCTACCTGTCTGCCATGACATATTGGCCAAACATACATGTTCATGCACAACTTTATTTCGCTCACTCCAAACTTATCAATTCTTGAGCTTTGCAGCTACCAGCCTTCCTGCTGAGCTCATGGGCGATCAATGCCACCAAGGAGCGATCAGGTTGTACTTGCACGTGCCAACAAAAGAAAAAGAAAGAAAGAAAACTCACGAGCTGTTAGACTTGAGCATGCTACAGCTTCTGTTTTGCTTCTACCGAATCCCCTCCAAGCATGCTACAACTTCTGCTTCCTCGACATCCCTACAATGTTACAACATTATTCAGTTATTATATATACAAGCATGTACATATGAAACTGCCAACAACACCCAAGGATGCACTGAACCAGATAAAAGGTAAAATATGTCTAGTGTATGCTAGAATTTGTTTGCAATCCATAATTGTAGAAAAGAAAATTCCAAGATGCCATTTAAAACACTAACAAGTTATCCAATCACACACTCCCTTTGATCCAATAATTAATTGATATCATTATCAGAGAAAAATTAATTGATATACCATAAAAAATCAATCTACCAACAAGAGTCAAGTCCAGCAAAAATATGGTTAATTGATATGCATGAGGTGGTTCAGGTGGACTTCAAGCTCAAATTGGAAGAACCCTCCTCAAATATTGTTCACCTGTCTAATATTTATATGCATGAGATTTATGCTATGATAAACAGCAGGGAATCAGCTTTGACAGAAGCACATTGACGCAATAAGAACAAGTGAGGAGAGACCATAAACCTTCAGAATCTCTGACGGTTGAAATCCACCTAACCACATAAAATACCTCTCGACAGGGGTCTTCCACATTCCAGACAGCATGTGAAAAGCGTCTGCCTTGGCTGCTACACCCTTAGGCCTGAAGCTTCGTAGTAATGTGCCATGATGCCCGTGCTAACGCTACGGTAAAATATAAAACAAGATAAAATTTTGTAATGAGCTAGAGTAAGTTTGAATGACCTCGATTACATACTATCGATGATCAGAAGTAGCCATTCTGGCCCTGACTAACATATGTTCACGTTAGGTAGAGCACAATACTATGTCATGCTTGTTGTAGAGCAACAACATGAGGGCACATGATATTTTCATGGAATGAAAACATTTTTCTTTTTGCTGGCCACATAATTCACAAGTGCCATGTTGCTGAAGACGACGATAACATTTGTTAGCTCTTGTCGATAGACCATTTTTTTAACTATGCTTCCTGATCATACATATATTGCAAGTGAAAGGCCTTCTATTTTACCTGTTTGAAATGATACTTTCAAAGCCTCAAATAAAGCCTTACAGTAGGGGCATGCCCCTCCTGTTTTCCTCAAAAAAAAAAAGCCATAGATAACAATGATACATTTCTTGGTTTCCATCACTTGATATGCCAAAGATGAGAGCTCAATCAGGAACAATAGCAAATTCACTAACCTTGACAAAGAAAGAGACCACTTTGCTGCCAGCATGAACATTTATAAAGTCCTTGTTCACATGGAGAGCCCTATACAAATAGATTTTGAAAGGCATCCAGAGTAAAAACCAAAATTCACCATTGACATAAAAATTATGCAGTACTGTCTGATGGCAAGGTCTGATTTTACATGTTGTCCATATATGACACCAATATTCACCGAGATCACCAAGCCAACCTTGTCATTGATTAACAGATAACCCAACACATAAATTCAGTCTACAAGAACCTGAAGAATCAGCAAACTAAAACATTTCTATGCACCTGGTTAAATTTGCAAATAAAATTGGCTAGTCTACATTATGTCCGAAAGCAACTAAATTCTCATTTATACAATTCATGTGATCGATTCTTGTGTAGGCAACCACAAAAACCAGGAAAGAAAATATATTAAAGATATAAAGGCACGCCGAATAGGCGGCCTCCCAAGGTGTCCATATATGTTCTATTTAGTTGGTGCGTTAGATCGAAATTCCACGACTCAGATGAAGCATGTCACAACCAGCCTTCCTCCGTGCATTCGGCAGTGGATAGATAAAGTAAGTAGGCGCATTCAATGAAGTAGGGCTTTCCTGGTGATTGTACGCGGCACGCAAAATGGACGGTGGCGCGTAGCAGGGGACGGTGGATTCTCGGCATGCATGGCCGGTGCCTAATTAGCATGGTGGTCGACACACATGCGAGTACGCATGCGTGCATGCTGGTGGGGCCTTGCTTGCTTTGCATGCATGCAAAAGCTATCTATTTGTGTGTGCGGGTGCACTGCTGACACTTGCTTGCTTGTATGCTTGTTGCTACGTGCGTGCATCTATGAGCCGCGGGTAAGTTTTCCCCCTCCCCCTCCGCCTCCTTCCTCCCTCTCTCTCTACTCTCGACCTCCTCTCTCTTTGCCTCTCTCTCTCTCTCCACGCGGCAGCGCATCCAGGCGAATAGGACGAGGCGGTAGCGCACCGGCTGGCCAGGCCGACCAATGGCGCGGGTGGGCCGGCGGCGCCTCTCTCTCTTCCTATCCCTCTCCCTCTCTCTAGATCTGCGGCCGCATCGGTCGACCTCCGGCGCACCGGCGTGGCCAGGCCCCGGCGGTGGGCGTAGCCGCCTCCCCTCCCCCCGCTGCTCGCATCTCTCTCTCGCGCGCCTTCTTTTTTGGGGTGGCGGCGCGCCGCCAGGCCGCGAGCGTCGGCGGATCCCCGCTGCGTGTGCGCGACGCACCAGCATGAGCGCGCCCGGGGTCCATGCCTCCGACACGGCGCCAACGGCTAAGCGGGCACCGCCGGTGGCCGCGTCTGCCCCGTGGGGGCGACTGGTGTAGGTGGTCTACGCGGCTCCCCCTCAAACCTTATCCTCTCCCCATCTCCCACCGAAGGCCACCAGAAACTTCTCGACGCGTCCACCTCTCTCTGCAACCTCCCGTTCCCACGCTCCCTCTCCACCCCTGCTGGCGGCGCCGCCGCTCTGCGCGTCCTCATCGCGTCGCCGCGCCATCCCTCCCCTATAGACTAGGTCTTCCGCATTTGCGCCACGTATGTCTGTCTGCCGCTCTGCGATGGACGCCCGCCTCCCTCGCTGCCCCGCGACGGCGGGAACCAGCACGGTCAGCCCCGTCGCGGCGGTGTGTGGCACCCTGCATGCGGGCAGCCCTTGCGTGGTGGCACCGCCACGGACCAGCCTGCCCCAATGCAGGCACCCCCCTCCGCCTACGGCCCTCTCCTTCGCATGGAAGCTGCACCAGCGTCATCCCCCAGGAGCCTCAACACGAGGTATGCTCTACCTCCTTTCTTTTTATTCTGTCATTTTTTTGGAAACCATATGCAGATGTGATTCAGTTAGATGTCAATAGCAAACATATACAGTAGCAATTATATACAGTCTCAATTTGCAATACGAATTGTATATTTCCTCTGCTATGGTTTGTGCAAGGGAATTGATGAATCTCATTTTACAAATAATTAGGCCTCCTCTCCATGTTTTCCTCTGCTAGGTTAGTTTGCTCTTGCCAAATTACCATGTATAGTGCTAAGATCTGCAGTCATTTTCTGTTATATATATTGACACCGACTTTTCTTTTCTCCAGTCATATTGCAACAAAAAAGTGTGCGACGGCCTTGAACATAACATAGTGACAGGCCACCTCCCTACTTGCTCTGTTGGTTCTTTACCCTTTTGGAGAGTCAAAAATACATTGACATTTTAGGAATTTACTGAATTACGTAATGCCTTACATGCAGCTATGCCTATTGAGTATTTATTGCTTCGTTGCAAAAAACGTCATGCAAGAGCGAGGTTCCGAAACTCTCTACTTGCTGTTTGGATTTTGTGATCCCCAGCCAATTTTGAAGGTGCTACAACTCTGTTGGGCTACTGCCGTTTCCATGGTGCAGTCTGCTGATTTGTTATCGCTGGTGCGTTTCAGCCCATCTATAAGATACAAGGGTACAACTAATAGTCTTGTTTTCGTATATCTTATACGTCTACATCCGCATCATTTTATTGTTTCCCCATTATGATGTGGTCCTGAGTATAGTTGAGTTTACTATATTTGAATCATTCTGTTCTTATTTCTGACATTAGTGTTCTCTAGGTGAACATGTCAAGGCACCAAATACATCAAGATGCTAATATTGCTATATGTATAGTCTGTGTTTCCTTTTTTTGGCGAAAAGATCTCTGCAAATGGGTGCATCACACCATCACTGCATCAGTTAGCTTCGTACATTACTACTGGGGCAACAAAAATTGTTGCATATGTTTCTAATGGCCCTAGAAAAAAACGTTGCTGATGGTTTTTTACATGCTCCATGTTGCCATAGGTAAAAGCATAAAACAATGTTCTTTAGGCACCTAGGTATTCCAAACGTACTCATCATTGCTGTTAGAATTTTCTAATGACCAATTCTTGCATTTCTGCTTATTTGTGTCTCATGATGATCTAGACCTATATGCTTTATACAAACATCCTATGAATAAGGTCTTACCAAGTACAGATCATGTGCAGTCTCCTACATTGTCATTGTGCAGTTATTTTATCTCAACTGATGATAAACATTCCCCTTAACTGAATCTGTCATTGTCATGGTTATCACACCTTACACATAATTATTATTGTACTGTATCATGGATTCCTAGACAATAACATGGGGAGCAGTTTCTGTCAGTTAGGTTGCTGAAATTCTCCTTTTGAGTTCCTCTACCTTCTATTACAAATCACCTTCTTACCTGCTCTTGGTGACCTGCATTATGATATTATCCTTACGCTGAGACAATTTGGCCGCCACTGTTTTTTTTCAATGTAAGTTCGGGTCCTTCTACAGGATACTTGCGAAATTAGGTTACTACAATTGTCCAGTTGTGTTTGCGTCACCAACATTTCCCTTCATCGTGCTTACCTAATAATTAAATTATGCCATATATGCAATTATGCTTCGGTTCCATTTGTTTGCTACAGCCAGGTCTGTCTTTTCATATGGTTCTATAAATTAATTATACGCTTCTAAATTAACCCTCTCAAATACTGTAGCATTACTATTATTACGAAGCTAGCACAATTCTTGGACACACATTTTACATCAAGTTATCCCATCCCTATCCTATAGTCTTCCTATTTTCTCTATTTATGACTCAATTCCCTGTATATATGCAGCTCCTCATACTTCCTCGATTGATCGTCGCCACCTGTTGGATGCTCGCTATGCCACATGGAGATGATTAACGTATTCCATATTGGATTCATAGAGACCAATATGGCGATTAGTCTCCTATTATAGGTTGCCAATATTTTCAAGCTTAGGATGCTAATTTTGAATACCAATAAATTGTAGCTTCATCCATCTATGTTACGCGGTGGTGAGCTGGGAAGGTCAGACGTCTACGCGCTCGCATTCCAGTGGGGCTAGGCTACTGGCGTAGGCCGCGCCTTGCGCGTGCCCAGAGGCCGAGGCTAGCGGCCGGTCGGGCGGTGGCCTGCAGGGCCAGCTCGCACACGCCTTCCCAAGCACCTACAGTGGCTGCCGGGTGGCTAGATCTGGGCTAGCCTGCCCTGCTGGTGGCTGGTCGGCTTAGAGCCAGCGCCCGCGCACTCACGCTTCTGGCGGATGGTGGGATGGTCACGGCCAGCTGCAGCGACATCGTGCCCATTAGCACCCTGTCCTCGCATGTCCGCGACATCGTGCCGCACTCACCGTCCTCGTGCACCGTGCGTTGCTCCTTTTCCCGGCCTCTGGACCGCTCTTGATCCTCGCCCTCGTCCCCGTACCGGACCCCCTCCCTTCTTTCTTCTTTTGGGGACACGGCCGCCCGCACGCCTCCCTCGTCGAGCGAACCCTCTCTCCTCTCCTTTATTCCACCCTCCGCTCGCTTATGCAGGGAGTGCACCATGGCCGACTTTATCCCCACAGCATGAACCGGCAGTGTATCCCATCCATGTCGTCTCCACTTCCAGTGCGCTGCGCCCCATCTCCGTTCGCCACTATAAGATGCCCTTGGTCCTTGCTCTTCTTCTTCATCCCCATCCCTCTCGAATTCGAAGTAGAGCTATGAGATCCAGTCGCCATTATGGAACTAGGTTCGTCTGACAGAGGCGATGGTGTAATATGAGAAGAAGGGATCTGGTTTTCAAAGAAGTTCAAGTCTACCGTTGGTTAGTTTGGTCTTAGGGTTCACGATGTTTGACTTCTCAGTCTCCTATTTCTAGGTCTGTGTCAATGTTTGACCACCGATAGCCTGCCACGGGGGTACCTGGGGCAGTATGTTCGGGCTTCAGCGTATGCAGAACTCGATGGTTAACGCAAGAGACAGTCGATTTATCCTAGTTCGGACCCTCGATCTTTAATCGAGTAATAGCCCTACGTCCAGTCGGCGTTAGCCTTTGCGTTGGATTGATTGTAAAGTGTTGTGTTATCTCTGTCTTGCTCTAGGAACCCTGCCCTCCTTTATATAGTCAGGAGGTCAGAATCCTAGTCGGTTTACAATGAGTGTTCCTAGTAGGATTATAGAATAATACTACTACTAAGATTACATGGGAAGAATCCTAGTTAGACTAGATCTTCTCCCTTCCTTATAGGGTATCCCGTGGGTCCTGCACCGACAAGCCCCCGAGCACTTTATGGTTGAGCCCTGGAAACCTCGTCTTGTTCCTTCAGGTCTCGTCGAGCAGGAACAAGCGTCGTCCGAGTGCTTTCTTGAGCGAAACCATGTAGCGCTTTGTGAGATCTTCGCGTGGTCTATACCTTTTTGAAGAAAAAAGTACTCCCACTTGGGTGTAGCCCCCGAGCCTCTTGCTGTTTGGCACAAGGAGCTGGAGGGTCTTCTCTTGAAATCGTTCTGATTCTTCGTCGAAGGGCTCCTGAGCATATACCCGGGTCCTTTGTAAAAAGAGCTTGGATATAGCTATGTCCGGGTTCTTTTTGTCGTGTGGCCTTGAAGTGGTCTATCTTGAAGAAGTCTTCTGAGTGATGTGCGCTTTTTTGAAGGAAAAAGTGCACTCACTGAGTGTAGCCCCCGAGCCTCTTGCTATTTGGAACAAAAAGTTGGAGGGTCTTGAATCTTATGTTGTTCAAAAGAGCTGAAAAACCTCTCCTGATGCACCCCCCGAGCATATATCCGGGTTCTTTTATTCAAAAAGAACTCGGGTGTAGGGTCTTGGCATATTTTCTGGTAGCCTGCTATTATCAGATGTGGTTGTATGGTAGTGGTTGAGTGTAAATATTGTTTGCTCACGAGTTGTACAGTGTTGGTATATCCTTTCGAATATGCTCGTCCTTGAGTACTGTTCCTTTACGCCTGAGTCCTCTTTCATTGAATTCTGTCTTTTCACTGTGTCCTTTGTTAGGTTTGTTCCGTTGGTGCTCCCGGTCTATGTGCACCGCTTCTTTGGTCTATAAATACCTTTCTGGTTTGTTGTTTTGATTCTATCGAGCACTTTGTTGCGTGGTATGAAATCTCCATAGTCATGAATATGATAGTTACTGAAGTAGAGCAGCCCCCGAGCATATTTTGTAGTTCTTGTGTATCTTGCCGTAGCTATAGGGAGTCTTGTGATAGGGATTAGAGGTAGGCTAATCCCACAGCAGCATTGTACTTGGGAGTATGTGGCGGTAGTTGGAGGGAGCCTTGTGATGTGGGATGCGATCCTTCATCTGGCAGTTTTGGGTTGATCCTCATCGCCTGCCCTGAGACTGTCCGGTGTAGATCAACACCATATCTAGCATCACATCGGACTTGGGTAGACAGATGCCCGCCGGCCTTCTCTGCTCTATGTTGTCCTGCCGTGCTGCTGATTTCCGCCTTGGATGCACTGCGTCCATCCTTTGAAGAAAACAGTGTAGCCGAGGGCGGTTTGTCCTACCGAGTAGCAATTTGGAACACGTAGTCATTCCAGAGCCTAGCCGTGTCCGGGTTTCTCTTTGCTACTTTGCTTGTCATAGTACTGAGTTCGTTGGGTCTTGTAAGGTGTGTAATCTTCTATTTTTTTGAAACCATTTATAATGGAAAGAATCTTGTCTTCTAGGCTATCATTCTTTATTCTGCTGATGTCCCGGTTTAGGTAAATCATTATCTTGACAAACTTCCTTAATCTATCGAGTGCTTTTCTAGCTTTCATTTATGCCTTGTAAACAACTCGGTATATGCAGATTGATGTCTTGACAGACTTCCTTGATTTATCGAGTGCTTGTCTGGCTTTCGTTTGTGCCTTGTAAACAACTCGGTACATGTAGATTGATGTCTTGATAGACTTCCTTGATTTGTCGAGTGCTTGTCTAGATTTCGTCTGTGACTTGTAAACAACTCGGTATAGATCGTTGTCTTGACAAACTTTGTGTTCTTGTTAGTACTAAAAAGACTTAGGACTGACGATCTTGAGTATCTTCAGCTTCTTCTTTTTGGCTTAACTCGAGATATGGTCGACGTCTGGTCCTTTCCTTGGTTGCAAAAACATCCTAGGATCGTCAAGCCCCCGAGCACTTCATGGTAGAGTTCTGGAAGCCTCGTCTTGTTCCTTCAGGTCCTGCTGAGTAGGTACAAATGTCGTCTAAGTGCTTTCCTGAGTGAAACCGTATAGTGCTTCTTGGGATCTTCTGAGTGTAGCCCCCGAGCCTCTTGCTATTTGGAACAAGGGGCCAGAGGGTCTTGTCTTGAAATTGCTCTGATTTATGCTCAGGCTTAGTTTCAGTCGTTTTACTTTTTGGTTCGGGTGTTAGCTTATTAGCTACCCTCATCGGCGGGCTCAAGCATCTTTTCGGCTCTTTTGCTCTCGGCCGATATGCTCAGGCGTATTTTAGCCATTTTGCTTTTTGGTTCGGGTGTTAGCTTATTAGCTACCCTCATCGGCAGGCTCAAGCATCTTTTCAGCTCTTTTGCTCTCGGCCGGTATGCTTAGGCGTATTTTAAGCCATTTTGCTTTTTGGTTCGGGTGTTAGCTTGTTAGCTACCCTTATCGGTGGGCTCAAGCATCTTTTTAGCTCTTTTGCTCTCGGCCGGTATGCTCAGGCGTATTTTCAGCCATTTTGCTTTTTTGGTTCAAGTGTTATCTTGTTAGCTACCCTCATCGGAGGGCTCAAGCATCTTTTGAGCTCTTTTGCTCTCGGCCGGTATGCTCAGACGTTTTTTAGCCATTTTGCTTTTTTTGTTTGGGTGTTGGCTTATTAGCTACCCTCATCGGCGGGCTCAAGCATCTTTTTAGCTCTTTTTCTCTCGGCCGGTATGCTCAGGCGTCTTTTCAGCCATTTTGCTTTTTTGTTCGGGTGTTAGCTTATTAGCTACCCTCATCGGCATGCTCAAGCATCCTTTCAGCTCTTTTGCTCTCGGTTGGTATGCTCAGGCGTCTTTTTAGCCATTTTACTTTTTTGTTCGGGTGTTAGCTTATTAGCTACCCTCATCGGCAGGCTCAAGCATCTTTTCAGCTCTTTTGCTCTCGACCGGTATGCTCAGGCGTTTTTTCAGCCATTTTGCTTTTTTGTTCGGGTGCTAGCTTATTAGCTACCCTTATCGGTAGGCTCAAGCATCTTTTCAGCTCTTTTGCTCTCGGCCGGTATGCTCATTGGAAACAACTCGGGGAGAGCCATAATAAGACATATGTTGTCGAGAAAGAACCATCTTTATTGATCATGAACATTGATAAGTTATAATAGTACATATGTTGTTGATGAGCACCATCTTTATTGATCATGAACATTGATCTCTTGTGGCTTGTGTATATATTTTTCCTTGAGTTGTTTTCATGCATAGAATCTTCTTAGTTGGCTGATGTGCCATGTATTGTTGACCTCTTTTCCGTCTTTAGTTACCAACTTGTATGTGCCTGGTCCGGTGACATTTTTGACGATAAAAGGACCTTCCCATGGACTGAGTAGTTTATGGCGTCCGTCAGTTTTTTGTATTCTTCTTAGTACTAGGTCTCCGACTTGTAATGATCGAGACAGGGTATTCTTGTTGTAGTGGCGCCTTAATCCTTGGAGGTATTTTGCTGATTGAAAGGTAGCGTTTACTCTGACTTCTTCTGTACAGTTGAGCTCTAATCTTCGGGTGTGTTCTGCTTCTCCTTCATCATATTGTTCTATCCTTGGTGAAGTCCAGATCAAGTCGGCAGGTAGTACGGCTTCTGATCCGTAAACCAGGAAGAAAGGTGAGTATCCGGTGGCCCTGCTTATTTGAGTTCGTAGCCCCCATACGACCTTGGGTAATTCTTCAATCCATTTTGATCCATAATCCACTAGTTCTTCATACAATCTTGGTTTTAATCCGGCTAGTATGAGTCCATTAGCCCTTTCTACTTGTCCGTTGGCCTCTGGATGTGCGACTGATGCATAATCTATTCTGAAGCCGCAGTCCTGTGCCCAACTTTGGAATTCTGTGGCTATGAAGGGAGAACCCAAATCTGTGATGATTCGATTGGGCATGCCGAAGCGGTGCATAATGTCTTGGATGAACTCGACCGCTTTGGCTACTCTGTATTTTGCGAGTGGTTTGTATTCAATCCACTTGGTGAACTTGTCAATTGCTACGAAGATGTACTCGAAACCGCCTTTTGCTTTCTTGAGAGGTCCTACTTGATCCAGCCCCCAGCAGGAGAAAGGCCAAGCGGGTGGGATGCAGATGAGATTGTGAGCTGGCACATGAGCTTGTCTTGTGAACATTTGACAACCTTTGCATCTTCTGACAAGTTCTTCTGTGCCTTTCAAAGCGGTTGGCCAGTAGAATCCGGTGCGGAATGCTTTGCCAACTAGAGTTCTTGAAACGGCGTGATTTCCACAGCAACCTGAGTGTATTTCATCTAGGATCTCTTTGCCCTCTTCAAATGAGACACATTTTAGGAGTACTCCTGATGATGCGGCTCTTCTGTAGAGTTTGTCTCCCACTAGGACGTAGTTCTTGCTTCTGCGAACAACTCGGGTAGCTTCCTCTTTTTCTGCTGGCAACTTATTCTCTTTGATGTAATCAATAAAAACCTGAGTCTATGAAGTGGTGATTACCAAAATCTGGGTGCCTTTAGCTAAGATTTCAGGGGTTATCCCACCGGATTGTTTGATATAGGGAGCTGATAACTCCTCTATGAAAACACCGGGTGGGACCTTCGCCCTGTCTGATTCGAGCTTGGCGAGGACGTCTGCCGTAATATTAGAATCGTGCAGGACGTGTAGAATTTCTAATCCTTAAAAATGTTTTTTAAGCTTTCGTATTTCAGCACAGTAGGCGCCCATGTTTTCTTTGGTGTAATCCCAATCTTTGTTGACTTGATTGATGACTACTGCTGAATCGCCGTATACGAGTAAATGCTTGATTCCGAGGGTAATTACCACTCGTAGCCCATGGATGAGGGCTTCGTATTCTACTTCATTGTTTGTAGCTTGCCATAGTATCTGAAGGATATACTTGAGTTGTTTTCCATTTGGAGAAATGAGGAGAACGCCTGCACCGGCTCCGCCTAGCTTGAGTGATCCATCAAAGTACATCTTCCAATGATCAAGGATGGTATTTGACATAGGTTGTTGAATTTCTGTCCACTCAGCAACAAAATCAGCCAGGGCTTGAGATTTAATTGCCTTCCGTGGAGTGAAATCGATATTGAGAGCACCAAGTTTAACTGCCCACTTAGATATGTGCCCTGTTGCGTCTCTATTGTGTAGGATGTCTCCAAGTGGGAAATCTGTCACCATGGTAATCTTGTGGCTTTCAAAATAGTGACGAAGCTTGCGTGAAGTGATCAGGAGGGCGTAGAGTAGTTTTTGCACATGCGGGTACCGGATTTTTGATTCTGACAGTACTTCGCTGATGTAGTATATGGGGCATTGTACTTTATATACATGCCCTTCTTCTTCTCTTTCTATGACAATCGCTGTGCTGACCACAGTAGAAGTTGCCGCAATGTATAGCATTATGTCTTCGTGTTTCTTCGGAGGTGTGAGAATGGGTGAGGAGGTGAGGTATGCCTTGAGCTTCTTGAAAGCTTCGTTGGCTTCTTCTGTCCACTCGAACTTGTTTGTCTTCTTTAGCAATTTAAAGAAAGGTAACCCTTTTTCGCCCAGTCTTGATATGAAACGATTGAGGGCCACCATGCAGCCTGTTAGTTTCTACACATCTTTAACACTTCTAGGAGGGCCCATCTCTGTTATGGCTCAAATTTGTTTGGCGCTTGCTTTGATTCCACGATGACTGACCAAGAATCCGAGTAGTTGTCCTAAAGGAACTCCGAATACACACTTGTTTGGGTTCAATTTCCACCTCCATCTTTTTAGGTTTTCGAAGGTTTGCTTTAAGTCTTCAATTAGTGTATCTGGGTTCTTTGTCTTTACTACTATGTCATCCACGTATGCCTCTACGTTTTCGCCAATCTGATCACCAAGGCATGTTTGGATAGCTCTTTGGTAAGTGGCTCCAGCATTCTTGAATCCAAATGACATGGTTTTGTAGCAGTAGGCACCGAATGGAGTGATGAAAGATGTCTTGCTCTGGTCTTGTTCCTTTAATGCGATCTGGTGGTATCCTGAATAGCAATCAAGGAAGGATAATAGGGTAGATCCTACTGTTGAATCAACTATCTGATCAATGCGTGGTAGTCTGAACAGATCTTTCGGGCAGTGTTTGTTGAGATCTGTGTAGTCGACATACATGCGCCACTCATCCGTATTCTTTTTCTGTACTAGAACTGGGTTTGCTAGCCAATCTGGATGAAGGATTTCTCTGATGAATCCGGCTGCCATGAGTTTTGTGATTTCTTTTTTAATTGCTGCCTTCTTGTCGGGTGAGAATTGTCATAGTCGTTGCTTAACAGGCTTGGAGCCTTCATTGATATCAATTCTGTGCTTAGCCAACCCTCTTGGGACCCCTAGCATGTCAGCCAACTTCCAAGCGAAGATATCTTTGTTGTCCTGAAGAAAGTTGGTGAGCGTGAGTTCCTATTCTACCGAGAGGTGGGCACTGATGGTTGCCATTTTGGAGGGATCACCGATGCCCAGGTCGATTTGCTTGATGTTGGCTTCTTTTGGTGGTGCTAGGATGCTGAGTTTTTTAGCCGATATCTCTAGCTCTTTTGGGCTCGTTTCTGCTGCAATAGTGGCTATTTCTTTTCTTCTATCGGCGGCCTGTGCTTTTGCTACAATTTGGATTGCCTGAACATCGCAGTCAAAAGCGCGCTTCAAATCACTTTGAAGAGAAAGGACACCATTAGGCCCTGGCATCTTAAGCAATAGGTATGGATAATGCGGTATTGCCATGAATTTTGCTAGTGCTGGGCGCCCGAGGATTGCGTGATATGATGAATCGAAGTCCGCAACTTCAAACTTGATGAACTCTGTACGGTAGTTCGAGGGAGTCCCAAAAGTAACTGGTAGAGTGATTTGTCCAAGCGGCATTGCTGCCTTGTCGGATACTATGCCATAAAAGGTGTGCTTGTTGGTGTAATCATCCCAGCGAGTTGTAGTCCCATCTTCCTTAAAGTTTCTAAAAAAATGATGTTGAGTCCAGCTCCCTCATCGATTAGTACTTTCGTGACAGTCATACTGGCAATAGTTGGATCTAGAACCAGTGGGTAATGGCCTGCATTTCCTACGCTAGTCCATTGGTCTTCTCTTGAAAATTGGATTGGATACTATGACCAATTGAGATATCTTGGTGTAGCCGGTTCTGCTGCCATGATGGTTCGTAACGCTAGCTTTTCTTGATGTTTTCTTCTGGAATCTAGAACCCCAGCAAAGATTATTGCTACTGTCCCCCTGGATTTTTAGAATCCCTTGTCTTCATGGTTGTCTTCTTCTTTTTTCTGATTGCCTTCTTTGGTATTCTCCTTACTATCTTTTCTTATGTATCGATCTTTGAAGGTGTAGCAATCTTCGATGGTGTGATTTCCTTTGGGGTGCAAGATGCAACGCATGTTTTCAATGTTGTCATAACTTTTGGGCTTGGAAAACTTCCTTGATTTGTCAGTCACTGCTATGGTGTTGTCTGATCCATGTTTTCTTTCCTGTTGTCTGTTGTTTCGATGATTTTTCTTGTCCGGGTTGTCTCGGTTGTTTCTATCCGGGAATCTCTCTCGTGTCTTTTCTTCTACAGTAATCATCTTTTCCACTGTTCATCTGAATTCTTCATTGTTTCTTAGGTTCTCTTTACAGAAGTCTTGAAATTGCCACCTAGCCATGATTCCATGAGAGAGAGCTTCGATTACTTCTCGTTGGGTGATGTCATGTACTTGAGCTCGTAGTTCGCCAAATCATCGATAGTAATTTATGAGACTTTCACCTCCATTCTGCTTGAGTCCTTTTAAGTCTGTGTGGGTGATTGGGTGTGTAATGATACCTGTGAAATTTTCACAGAAAGCTCTTTGCAAGTCCTCCCAATTTCTAATTGATCCTGGATTCAATTTGTCAAACTATTGAAGTGGCATGGTTTCTAGGGCCATGGGAAAGAACAAGGTCTTGATGTCATCATCTCCTCCGGCCAATTCAATCGATTGCGAGTAAATCCTGAGCCATTGCTTTAGTTCAGTCTTGCCATCATACTTGGAGTGGTTGGACGGCTTGAACTTGTGAGGCAGTCGTATTGAAGCAAGTCTATTTGCAAAACAGGGGATTCTATCGTGCGTTCTGGCTTCTGTGTATTCTAATTCAGCGCCCCCTTCTTGCCAACTGTTGTCTTGGTGAGAGTAGTTTTGTGTGGCTGTCTGAGTAGGTGCTTTGCTTCTGGCCTTTCTTGGTTGTTCGACTCAGTCGTTTTGACTATGGTTTCTTCTGCTTTCTCTATTGTGACTTCCACTTGGTCCAAGTCTCTCGAAAGCAGACTTCCTTTGATTTTGATCTTCCTGCTCATGAGATGTTGACCTGTTAGGTAGTCTTGAGCGGGCCTTTCTGTTGTGCGTTCTTAGGACTATTGATCAGAGGAAGTCCCGGAGCTATTCTTGTTTTTCATTGGGATGTGAAGTCGCCCTGAGTTCTTCTAGTGCTTCTCGGATCTTATCGTAGGGTGTATTCGCCGCTCGTCCTTCTTCGACCTCTCACTCTGATTTTTTTCTATTGTACTCGGCTAGGTCTGACTCATATTTGATCCAACCTTCCTTGCACTGCTTAGCACGGCGTTGATGTCCTTGTTTCAATTTGTTCTTTCTCTCTCTGGCTTGCCTCTGACTCTCGGTCTCACCATCGTGCCCCTGGGTAAATGGTGATATATTGGATTCGGATTCATCTGAAGACCTAACGTCGGACGCTTCTGGGGGGACCAATGGTGATCGGGGACGGCGAATCATGAATACTTCTCGAGCGTGAGTTGTTCTGTCATCAGCGTTGGTTTCCGTACTGTCAGAGTTGTTGATAACTTCAGTAGAGGCTTCAAGGTCGTAGATCAAGTCTCCTTCTTGGTAGGGTAGAGCTGTTGTCATTGTTGTGTCAACTAGCCGGGTACTGCTATCCTTAGGAACAGAACCTGGCCAGTGGATGATGCAGTCTAGAGATGTTACGGTTAGTACGAGACCTTTCTGAGCTCCTATCAGTGGTATTCCAAGCACTGGATTAAGAGATCTTTCAAGCTGTGCCTGATAAGGCATTGCCATGTTGCCGAGACCGAACGGAAAAAGACTCGCCTTCTTTAGAGTACTCTGAGTGTACTCTGAGTTGTATTCTCAATAGGTTGATGTCGTGTCCCGGAGCCTATGGGGGTATGGCCCCTAAGACAAGGGTTGCGCCCCTAGGGGTGGCTCGGCCCACAAGGTTAAGGCGTGCACGGCGCTACTCGGCGTACACCGCAAGACATTGTATAGTACCAAATAGGCTACTTTACTTATAACCCTACCTCCTCCAGAGTATATAAGGAGAGGTAGGGGTCCCCTAGCATGAGAATCCATCAGATCGGATCTACATGTAGATCAATACAATACACCAAAGACATAGAACGTAGGGTATTACATCAATTAGACGGCCCGAACCTGTCTAAATCGCTGTCTCTGCGCCTTGTGTCACCATCCGGTTCCTGATTACGCGCACCCCCACCGACAAATCTACCATCGTGGGATACCCCTCGGTGGACTGCCGAGTATATTTTGTCGACAGTTAGCGTGCCAGGTAGGGGTGTGTGCTTGATCCATGGCAAACCAGATGGACCTCAAATCAACAACGCGTTCTCATCGTCAATCTCATGGAGATCCATGCCGGTCCACGATGACGATTCATCGCTGCTACACCAGCCCCTCCGATAGCAGATTCGATCTCAGAACCACCTCCGAGGTCGCCTTCACCAACAACTCACCGCTCGCCAGGTGTTCACCGCCAACGCCGACCAGATAACACCATACGTCGTCGACCAGACGCTCCGTCCAAAGCTAAGTCACGCTTTAATATTTTTCTAAATATTCTTCAGTCTCCGTATATTGCCATGATGTTTCTCCGAACTGTTTTCTTCATGTTTGCTCTCCAAACAATTTTCTGAACCCCTAAACAGTCCTGTTGATGCTCGGATGCCTCTAGAGACGGCCCTGTCTCTGGCTCCTCCCTACACGTGCTACGGGCTCTGCGCTCTGCGTTATGGGTGGTCGGCAGCGGCTCCTTGGTCACGCCTGTTCCTCCTACACGTGCACGGGCTCTGCGCTCGATGTTGTGGACTATGGGCTAGCTAGGGCTGGAGACTCAGCTACACACTAACTGGTCGGGCGGTTTATATTAAACATAAATATATTTTCATGCCAATTGATCACCGAACTGCATACGCCGTTTCATCACCATTGCTAATTTTTCTCTAGAGTTTATTTATTTGTGCGTCATGTACTACCCGTTCTACATGTTTGCATTACAGGATCATCGTCCAGGTGATCGAATCACCTGGTGCTCGGGCTTCTCCACCAATCAACTGGTTGGACCGCTCGGTTCATGGACTCCATCGCCGATCAGTTGATCGGACTGTTCATCGATCGTGCTTCATCGCCAGCTATGCCGGTTACTCCTCAGCGCTCGGATTCTTCGTGCTCGAGGACTAAGTGAGCACACTTCACCGCATGGATGTCGATGCTCAGACCTCACCACCTACGCCAAGGACTCCTCAGTGCTCGGACATCGCCGCCTACGTCGGGGATTCCTCGGTGCTCGGACCTCGCCGCCTACGTCGGGGACTCCTCACTCCTTGGTGCTCGGTTATCGCCAGCGACGCCGGGGACTCCTCGCTTCTCGGTGCTCGGTCGTCGCCAGCGATGCCGGAGACTCCTCGCTCCTCGATGCCCGGACATCACCAACGACGCCGGGGACTCCTCACTCCTCGGTGCTCGGTCATCGCCAGCAACGCCGAGGACTCCTCGCTCCTCGGTGCTCGGTCATCGCCAGCGACGCTGGGAACTCCTCGCTCCTCGGTGCTCGGTCATAGCCGCCTACACTAGGGACTCCTTGCTCCTCGCTCCTCAGTGCTCGGTCATCGCCGCCTACGGTGGGGACTCCTCGCTCCTCGATGCTCGGTCATCGCCGCCGATGCCGGGGACTCCTCGCTCCTCGGTGCTCGGTCATCGCCGCCTACGTCGGGGACTCCTCGCTCCTCAGTCATCGCCAGTGACGCTAGGGACTCCTCGCTCCTTGGTGCTCGGTCATTGCCGCCTATGCCGGGGACTCCTCGCTCCCCGCTCCTCGGTGCTCGGTCATCGCCGTCGACGTCGGGGACTCTTCGCTCCTCGGTGCTCGGTCATCACCGCCTACGCTGGGGACTCCTCGCTCCTCGCTCCTCACTCCTCGGTGCTCGGTCATCGCCGCCTACGCCGGGGACTCCTCGGTGCTTGGTCATCGTCAGCGACGCCGGAGACTCCTCGCTCCTCGGTGCTCGGTCATCGCCGCCTATGCCGGGGACTCCTCACTCCTCGCTCCTTGGTGCTCGGTCATCGCCGCCTATGCCGGGGACTCCTCGCTCCTCGGTTCTCGATTGTCACCAGCTACGCTGGGAACTCCCTGGTTGGTTGGACATCGCCGGCTACGCCGAGGACTCCTCGGTGCTCGGATCTTGTTACGTCTTGTCGGTGTGCTATCAAGCTGCTCCATGCTATTCGGATCAAGGTGCTAATCTTGGGTAGCACGTCTAGGGTCTTGATACGCACATGTCGGACGACATCGGCAAGCTTTCAGACTTCTTTTTCTTTGACCCTGCTACAAGATTCATTCTTCATCTTCCAGCAGGCTCGAGGACTAAGTGGGCACACTTCACCTTGCGGTGATTGTGCTTGTTCTCATCTCGAGGCTATGCCTGGGGACTGGCTACCTGCTCGGCTGGTCTTCTACTTTCTAACCCTGGCACCACGTGACTACGTCACCTGCTATCAGGCTCGGAGACTAGCTGTGGGGGTATGGCCCCCAAGACATGGGCTGCGCCCCTAGGGGTGGCCTGGCCCACAAGGTTAAGGCGTGCACGACGCTGCTCGGTGTGCACCACAAGATATTGTATAGTACCAAATAGGCTACTTTACTTGTAACCCTACCTCCTCTAGAGTATATAAGGAGAGGTAGGGGTCCCCTAGCATGAGAATCCATCAGATCAGATCTACATATAGATTAATACAATACACCAAAGACACAGGACGTAGGGTATTACATTGATCAGACGGCCCAAACATGTCTAAATCGCTGTCTCTACGCCTTGTGTCACCATCCGGTTTCTGATTACGCGCACCCCACCGATAAATCTACCATCGCGGGATACCCCTCGGTGGACTACCGAGCATATTCTGTCGACAGAGCCTTATTGGAAAAGAACTCGGTTTCCCAAAAGAACTTGGATAAGACTCCATCTCGGAAGCGGAGCCTGAGTTTAAATCGGTTGCGTGAAGCTGTGAAATTTGAGTTGGATCGGACATCGCGAGCTGCACGAATCTTCTAGCAAGTTGATCTATCGTTGTCGCCGAAATGGAAAAGTCCTGATGATGATCTGAATCTTCAAGAAGACGGCCTTAGAGCTTGCCATCGTCGCCTGCCTCGCAGATCCACGAAACGAAGATGAAGGTTGATCCCTTCGAGAAGATCATGTTGTCAAGGTCCATCGAGCTCTCAGATGCAAAGTCGCCGAAGTCCCCTACCTAGTGCGCCAGCTGTCGATGTTTGACCACCGATAGCCTGCCATGGGGGTACCCAGGGCAGTATGTTCGGGCTTCAGCGTATGTAGAACTCGACGGTTAACGCAAGAGACAGTCAATTTATCCTAGTTCGGACCCTCGATCTTTGATCGAGTAATAGCCCTACGTCCAGTCGACGTTAGCCTTTGCGTTGGATTGATTGTAAAGTGTTGTGTTATCTCTGTCCTGCTCTAGGAACCCTGCCCTCCTTTATATAGTCAGGAGGTTAGAATTCTAGTCGGTTTATAATGAGTGTTCCTAGTAGGATTACAGAATAATACTACTACTAAGATTACATGGGAAGAATCCTAGTTAGACTAGATCTTCTCCCTTCCTTGCAGGGTATCCTGTGGGTCCCGCACCGATAGTCTGTTGGTCATACGCCATGTTTTGGATAATAATTATCTTGTTGTTTCTCCATTGCCCTCGTCTATCCCGACTTCTGGAGTAAGCCTTGGTTGTACTAGTTTGCTCTTAACCATGTAACTTTAAATCCCTGTGTAATTTAGTGTTCGACGTCGTGTAATCTTTCGTGTAAATATGTTGGAGTTTCACCTAAGGGGAGTGGATCCTAATTCACTCTTTTGTAAACCCTCGCGTTAGAAGACGTACTTGTGTTGTAGTTTTTGCTCTTTCCACCTATAATGGAATCCTAGCCAATGTTGTGCTTTAAATCTTAGTGTGTTAGTTGCTTGAGCCCAACTCCATCAAATACTTCTTTTCCACTAACATGTCATTGATTTGCTGGCCTAGAATAGGCACCATATAATGATAACCAACATCTATGTTCGTTTACAACATTGTAATGAAAAAAGCCATATTACCTTTCCTTCCTATATTTTTCTATTTAATGTACCAAATAGACCAACCTTTTGTAGCAACGCGATGAGAAAACATATTAGACATATGAGCCATATTTCCCAAGATTTTTCCTATACCAAGCACATCATCTGCAGCGAAGCACGGGCAGCAGTGGCTAGTGATATATTATGTACAACCATTTAAGGAATAAAGTGCATTCGTGGAAATAATTTCCCAAACTCTTAGAAACATTTTATCAAACACATGGTGTGCAGATTAGAATTGAACCATTTCAAATCATTTTTATGAACTTGTATGCACGTGATGGATCATTAACCAATCTGGAAAAACAAGAAGAGGAGGGGAGGGAAGACATGACCTTGTATATGTTCAGCAGGTGAATTGGTGTTGTGTCCCTGATAGCTTTGATGGATCTTCGGCGTACCTATTCAAAGGGGCTTTTATATTTTTACCATTATAAAGATTGGCACTTATCTGAATATCACTCTTAGAATGACACTTGCAACTTTACCAGATGAGAGAAGTTTTAGTTTTAGATTTACCAAATTTGCGCATGTGGCATGCCACGTCAGCTCGACACGTTGTCGCCTAGTCAGCCTGAGCACATGAAATGTCGTTGCTACCCCTGCCTTGCTCCCCTCTCTCCATCCCCAACAGTTGGGTCCCGCGGCACCTATCACTTCCAGGTGGACCCCACTCGTCAGCTTTGTCTTCCAGCTCCAGCACCTGGATGGGAGACAGCTCGCCGGAGCTCCATCGCCCATGGCCAGAGCTCCATCGCCCAGCGCCTAGATGTGGCACGCACCACAGGCTTGGCACAGCCTTCACGCCCAGCTCGCCGGAGCAGCTGCTCCCCATGCGAGCTCCCCAGCGGGTGAGCCACCACCTCGGCCTCCCTCTCCGCGCGCTCGTGAGGCCGCTGCGGAGTTGCTTGCATGCGTGCCCGCGAGGCCACGGCGGAGCTGCTGCTCGCACGTGCGCCGATGAGGCCGTGGGGGAGCTGCTCGCGCGCCTCCTCCTTGGCTTCCTCATGTCGTGCTGCTCCGAGCTCTTTGGCGCGTCCGCATTGGTCGCTGTGCGGGTGCAACGTGCGCCTATGCATCCGCCGGTTGCCCGTCCGGAGCTGGACATCGGTCACCGCTATCCTCCTTGGCTCCCTGCTTGTGACATGTGAGCACCTCTGGCGTCTTGTCTTGACTCGTGAGTGGTGACTCCCTATCTTCCTATCCTTGCCGCTGGATAGATTGGCCGATTGGCTGTCTCCCATCCAGGTGTTGGAGCTGGAAGACGAAGTTGACGAGTGGGGTCCACCTAGAAGTGACAGGTGCCGCGGGACCTAGCTGTCGGGGATGGAGAGAGAGGAGCAAGGCAGGGGTAGCAACGACATTTCGCGTGCTCAGGCTGACTAGGCGACAGCGTGTCGAGCTGGCATGGCATGCCACATGCGCAAATGTGGTAAATCTAAAACTAAAACTTCTCTCATCTGGTAAAGTTGTAAGTGTCATTCTAAGAGTGATATTCGGATGAGTGCTAATCTTTATAATGGTAAAAATGTAAAAGCCCCCTATTCAAACACCTAGTGCCATGCTCGAGTGGATCTTCAGCCACCTCAAGGCAACCATGCAAAAATTGTGGCTTAATTAAAAGCCTTCAATCATCCATATGCAAATTGAGGGAGGGATCAATACCTCATGGACACTCGTGGCTGAAGAGGAGATGCAGGCAACGGACAAGACGACGCCGACGGGAAGCCAGTAGGGTCAGGACACGTGTGCCATCGAGAAGGACTCATGGCGCCGGTGGAGTGCGGCGGGGTGGCGCCACGACCAGGCAGCAGTGGCCGGCGGAGGCGCGGCCGTCGGGGCGCACGCAACGGCGACAGCGGCAGCAGCCTCCTGTGCTGCCGCGGCCGAAGACGACGATGCCTCCTCGAAGGCCGGCGGCTGCCCCGCGCCTAGGCTTGCGCGTCCTGGAGGTACATCCGACACGTGGAGCCGCCGCCGCCCTCTCCTGACCCTGCCTGGCTTCCTGTCTCCCAACCCTCCTCTCGGAAGAAAAGCAAAAGAAAAAAGGCCGTGAGGGGAACGGGGCAGGGAATCGAACCCCTGGCGAGACATCAAACTTCTTCCGGCCATCGGATCTAGCGTGGGTGTTTTAGGAGTACTTGATTTTAACGGAGACGATTTGCTGCGTGTATTTTTCTGGGTATACAATGGTTAAAGACTCTCAGTGGGGGACATTTTTCTGGAGAGACCTAGTATAATTTTGATTGATTTATTATAGTAGAGAAGATTTATAATCACACGAAACCCTATTTGGCAATACTAATAACACCGGAGGCTTATTGCCAAAATTGTCCTCATCTTATACATATATAAAGAATATATAATACATAGGTACAAAAAACTCTTGAGAGAACCTCAAAGACAAAAGAAAACAAAAAACTCTTGAGAGAACATCAAAAGCAAAAGAAAATGAGAGAAAATAAAAAATAAATACAGAGCCAATAAAAATATCAGATCTAGTCCATTGTCAGTACTCTTCCGGTAATAGTTGTACACATGTGTAATACGAATGGATGCTTATCCCCTGAATACCAGTTTTTTTTTTCCTTCATATTTCACAATCGCCTTTTACCACACATCCCTCAGATATCTGCCCTCCATTTGGAGATTCTTCACAAAGCTCTCGGCCTTAGAACTGTCGAGGGAGCCCTGTTTGTCAAAAATGTCAACAATTGCATGAAAAACAACAGATGCAGAGAAAGAAGCATATTTATAGTATATATAAGTATTATGAAGTTTTAACTAGGCCTTGGATCAGTACCTGCTCCTGAACAATGGTGTGGAGAACTCTATGTACATCTCTGGCCATGCCTTTGGCATCACCACAGACATAGATGTAAGCACCTTGGGAGATCATGTCCCAGATTTCAGATGCCTGGAAATGGACAAAGGCATGAACTGTGAGCCACTGGGTTATGGACTGGAGGGTAACAGAAGTTTATCAGAAAAGGAGCAGCTGAATTACTTTCTGTGACATTTTGTGTTGCACATATTCCTTAGTAGGGCCCTGACGCGAGAAGGCAAGAACCAGCTCAGACAGTGCTCCTTGCTCAAGGAAATTGTTCAGCTCATCCTCATAGATGAAGTCCTGCAAAATCATAATTACATTAGCTACAGCCTACAACATTGAAGACCTTTGGTGTTAAGTCGATCATCTGTTTGGTGTGTACCATCTTGCTATTTCTGCATCCAAAGAAGAACACGGATCGACCAAGCTCAGCTCCAGATTCTTTTTGAGCTAGTCTCTCCTGGGATCATGAGCAAAATTTGCATGTTAGCTATTTGACCAGTGAATGAATGGTATAAATATAGAGTACCAAGGCTGCAATAAACCTGCAAGAAGCCACGGAAGGGTGCAAGACCGGTCCCAGGGCCAATCATGATAATCGGCACTGAAGGATCAGTGGGTAGTTTGAAGTTTGATTGCCTCACAAATATGGGAGCCCAGCTGCAATCCTTGCTCTCTTCCGATGGAACAGCATTCTGCAAATCCAATTGGGATGGCCAAGCAACTTCAGGTAAAGCTCAAACATGAAAATCGTTCTGGTGAATTGGCTTAAAAAGTGCAAATTGGGAAGCAGGGGTTGTAAAGCAAGAGTTACTTTCTTTTCCAAATATCAAGGCAATTGTTAGGAGTAAGCATGGTTTGCAGAAACAAACATTAAATGGTCAAAAACTGATTATATAAAAACAGACAGCTCTATAATCTTCAGTTGCCAGATGAGAACAGAGAGATCAAAACATTGAGATATCAGCCAGCACATAAAGAAAATCATAACATCAATAAGTTACCTTAATCCAAGTTGAGCAGACTCCCTTATGTACCCTTCCAGCGGGTGTTGTTTCATGCACGAGCGCACATGTGACATGAATCCTGGTTGCTGCCATACTGACGGATGAAAGGAAATGTAAGTCAACACGAAAACAAATATTCATGATGAGAAGGGAAAATTATGAGTGGGGCTATTTACCTTGGTGAAGATGAAATAGAATAATATCTTGGTTGAAGACGAGGGGCAACAGCTGCAAAGAAGACTCCTAGTGGAGGCTTTGCCGAAGGGAACTCTGCCATGACTTCCAACAGGCTTCTCTGACTTGCCACAACCCATTGAGCATACTCATCCTGCACAGTGAAAAAACGTGTTAAGCATTAAAGCTAGGGGCTCCATAGAAAGAACAAAGCTTGCACAGATCCCTGAGAAAGCAACTGACCTTCCCAGCAGCAGAAGCCAAGAACCTCAGGCGGTCAGCCTCAGCAGGATCTGACGCATAAGTAGCTAATGCAACCAGAGAAGTCTGCAAATCATAATATCATTTGGTTGGGGAGATTTTCATTGATTTTTCATAAACCCTGTAGGATTTGTGCACTAATAAAACACTCACCTTCTTCGGTGAATTTAGAAGGTCAGCATATCTAGCAAGTGCATTCCTCACTGTGATTGGGGAGCGGAATGGAGGAGCAAGAGAACTGCCACTTAGTGGAGTACCATCCTCTTTGTCTGCATGGATGGTGAAAAATGTGTCTGGTGAGTAGCCCAACAACCTCTCTGCCTCCTCTACAACCTCAGGGCAGTTCTCGGTGTACACACCAACATGGTCCCCAGTTTCATACCTAATAAGCAGCATGATGAAATTATATTTACAAACAATGAAGAAAGGATATGAAGAACCAGAATTATAACAATGGTCAAACTCTGATGTTGAAGCAATACAACTCCATCAGCAATCACATTCAACGTGTGTTAGAATAATCTATCCCCATCCACTTTCTGAACTTTACAATTAGATCCTATTCCTGACCACTAACAAATTTATATGGTGACTTACGTGAGACCAGTTCCAGCAATGTCGAACTCCAAATGAGTGCATGAACGATCAGAAGCAGGGGTGTGGAGCTCCCGCCGCACAGCCACATTAGCCCTAAATATGCACATAAGTTTCGACTTATTAGCTTGAACTCCAATGTTACAGTAAAACTTGGGGCCATCAACTTCGGCCATTATTGCAGATGTAGGGAATAGTGGCATTCTTACTGGCAAGGATGCTGGGCATCATGGACTGCATGGCCATTTGCAAGGCTGAAGTTTCTCTCCAAATGAGCTGCCTCCTCAGGTTTGATGAATTCAACCCGGTATTCAGGAATAGCAGCTGTGTATGTAGTGCCTGTAGAGGCATCATTTTCATCCCGAAGTAATCGATCCAACTCTGGCCAGAGAGCTTCTTTCCTAAGAACACAACAAAGTTCAGAAAAGTAGCATAAATAACACTGAAGCAGTCAAATGCCCAAAAAAAAAAATCTGCTCAAAAGAAACCAGAATATATACCATGCATTGAAGTCATCCTCAATGCATTGGTCATCGTCTCCAAGACCAACTGGAACAAGGCGCTTTCCACCTAAGCAAACATAAAATACTTAAGATCAGCTTAACATATTAACTAGAAAAAAGCCAGCGTGATACGATACTGAAGACTCAAAGGGGCATACCTTGTTCTGTTAGGATCTCATCAACCACCTTGGCAACCTGTAGCCAGAAGCAAAACATTAAGAAGACAATGAATGGCAATATAGTAAAGAATTTACAAATGGGAACATATATAGTAAAATGATCTGATAAGATCTGAGTACCTTGTTGAAATGCTCATACTGTCGATTGCCCAGACCAAACACAGCATACTCAAAGTCATTTAACCAGACACCCCTCTCATTTCCCTCAGTGAACCATTTGTAGAACCTAGCAGCATTGTCAGTCGGCTCACCATCTCCATACCTGAATTTGAACAAAAGTAACATTAGGAAGGCTTCCTTATTTTTGTACTCCAAAATCAATGAAAAAATAATCCAAATGTTGGCAACCCCTGAACATTAACTGAATTATCATTTCTATTCCAAATCTTCCAATGCTTCAAAATATAGATTTCATTGTAATTTTTAGGGCAACACATAAAAAATGTTGGTATTTTGAATCCAGTGATGGAAACATGATGTTCTTGTCCAAATTCAGCCAGTGAAATTATGCATACACTGAGTTTTACTAATTGTATCCGCATTTTGCTCCAAATTTAAGTGCAATATTCAGTAAGAAAATACAGGACGCAACAGAGAGAACAAATGTCTCACGTTGCCACGAAGAACAACGCCAACTTCTCCTTCTTCAACTTCTCCTCATATTCCTCATCCTCTGCTGCATAATCATCCTACAAACAACCATAGTTCGTGGGTAAGATCATCTGAAGTGATCCTTCTCCCAGATCAATCATACCACACATTAGTTATCGGTTCCTTACCAAGTCCACAACTTTGAAGATTGCCTTGTCATATCTTGCTTTCGCCTCCTCAGCAAGCGTCTGTTATGTATATAGCAGATCAGAATATTCAGAAGACATATTCCAACGAAAGAATTCCATATACTGAAGACTATATCAGGGTGATTGATTCAAACTTTTTTTCGAAAACCTGTGATTGATTCAAACTAGAAAAGACAATTGCCTTTTCCCACCCAATCTACCGAACCACTCACTTTTTGCTTTCTCCTTTGTTGTTGCTTTTAGGCACAAAACCAAACACAATGATGTATCGATTGGGCCCAGAGAGAAGGTAGGAGGAAGAAGGTTTGTTTAGCCCACCAACCCCTCCTGGAGGTTTGACATTGACACCCATATTATTCGCAGCCAGGTGCTTGCTGTTGCGGGCTTATTTGTGGTCAACATTCTGCTACCGCACATGTCGTTGGCCTTTGCTAGTAGAAGTTTGAAAAAGTCTTATGGATGGTGAAGAACTTGCGGGTTTGACTTTCTCAAGCTGATAGGCGCGATAGTTGGACTAGAATACTTGTTTATTCCTTTTTTTTCGAGAAGTTAATGGCCCAGTTTACTTCGCTGAAAAAACAGCCGTCTGATTCGTTGCGAGAGAAAAACATTCTTCTGGTTGAAAAAAACAAGCTGAAAAGTTGGGATGATAAGAGAAGCGATCAGGGCCATACATAAAATTCAAGTTTTGCTCACATGTGCTCCAAATCTCGCGGTAACTTTCGTAGATGACTCGCGTGCAGTGAAATTTCGTGCCGTTACGAAAGCAACCCCCAAGGCCGGCATGACAGTGATGGAGAAAATTTAAAAAACCCGTCTGCATCACCCACCAAGAACTAGTTCCCTTCATCATTAACAAAAATTCCCCCACTCCCTTAGGATTATTGAAAAAAATGAAAATTGCGTGCTAACATAAACAAGAGTAGCAGTTCACCACCTAGAATTCGTCAAACACGGGGCGAAACTAAGGGGCATCAGAGATGATGATTGATTGATTGATTGATTTGGTTATGGCAGGGAGCGACGCACGCACCTTGGCGAACCCCTCGGCGGTGCCGGTCTGCGTGCCGAAGAAGACGGTGACCTTCTTCCTGCCGTCATCGGCCGGCTTCTCGTCCTCGGCGCCGCCCCTGGCCTTGGCCTGCGTGGCCTCCGCGACGGCGGCCTCGCTCTTGCGCTTCTTGCCGGCGGCGGCGCGCCTCCAGAGCACGAAGAGCGCGGCGCCGAGCACCGCGGCGGCGAGCGTGGCGAAGAGCGCCCGGCCCTCGGCGCCCTCCCCGCCCATCAGCTCGGGCGGCACCCGGCCGCGCAGCAGCGCGGCCACCAGCTCCATCGCCCCCGACGTCGTCGCCGAGTCCATGGTCACGTACGTCACTTGGCGACCGAGGGGGTGGTTTGGTGGCGGTGGTGGTACCGTAGTAGGTGAGGCGATGGATGGCAGAGGGGAAGGCCTGGATCGGACGCGGCAGCGGCAATGGGTACTGTACGTGTACGTGTAATTACAACAGCTGCTGGAACGGCTGCTGCCGGCGAGGCGTGGGAGGTGCGGGGGCTTTTATAGGTGGCCGGGCGGCGGGGTTGGCGCGGCGTGGTCAAACCACCGACCACCGCGCCGTCGTAGAGGAGGGAGGGAGGCAGAGGCTTCGCTGCGACTAGCGGGGGCTCTGCTGCGTGGACACGGTGCAGCGCGGGTAGGTTTGGGAGACGGTCAGACGGAGGAGAAGCGTGGCCGCTCGGCTCGGTGGCGTCGCGTTGGGGCTGGGAGTGGGCCCGCGTGTCGGGGAGGCTGGAATGCAAAGCACGTGTTCCGTGTTGCGCCGTGGGGGGAAGCAAGTTTATTGGCGGCAATAACGAGGAGCGCAGCAATGATGAGAATAGCATCATAAATAATTTGCGGCAAAACAAAGAAAGAGGTTAATAAACAAGATCAAAACGTTTTATAATTTAAGTGAATAGAAAAAGCTTCGTACCTAAACAAGATCAAAACGTTTTATAATTTAGGATAGAAGGAGTACAACTTTTATTAGACCAAGTAATTTTAAATTTGATCCGATCTATAAAAATCACAAATATTTATGGTTAGTATCATTAAATTAATTATAAAAATATCTTTACATTAAATCTATTCGAGACATACTTTTGGTATTATTGTTTACTATAAAACTAGTAAAATTTAAGAAAAAAAATATCTGCTTCAAATCTATAATTACACTCTTTTGTGATAGAGAGAGTATTCCGTTATCATTTCTAGTACTACTGGACTACTACATTCATTTTTAAAGGACAAGAAATAGTATCTCCCCGCCCCCAAATATTTCATTATCTCCTCACACACACGCCCGCGTTCCAGCTGCTGCTCAAGCACCACCGACGCAATTTGCCCGTCCGGTCCCGTCTGGAGCCCCCCGACCATCATTGCCACCGCCCATCCTTTCCAGAAACAGATAAGCATCTTCGAGAGCAGCGACGAAGCCAGGAATCGACGAAGAAAGGGCTGGCTTCCTCTTCTTCTTCCTCCAGCCTCTCCTTGCCTTCTTCTTCCTCCTCATGGCGGTAGCCCGGGCTTAGCCCGGGCTCCATGTAAATCATGGCCGTAGGGGGGGCTGGAGCACGGGTAGCCCCCCGCTGGCTTCGTCACTGTTCGAGAGTTCCCTAAATTCTCTTCCTAATCTTTAGTTTTTAGTAAGATGAGAAAAAACCCTCTCCAATAATTTTTAATTCATTTCTCTAATTTTTTTAGAATTTGGAAAAGGTCACCATGTTGCGCGTAAAGTTTCGCGCTTTGGAGTCACGCGTATCTTCTCTCACGTGCGTGTTTGTCGGCTAATCTAAAGGTAGAAGGACATAGAAAAAATAAATAGTAAGAAATGGTTCCTGATGTAAATGTATAAGAGAGACAGAATATATAAAAGTGGTTAGAATAATTTAGAAATAGTATAGTATTCCTGATGTAAAATTATCTTTGATATTTTAGGAGTGGATTATTAGAAACTCTTGAAGATGGTCTTCTTTATTCCTTCCAATGTTTTTTTAGGAGTTGTAAAATTTTATGTTTCTATGAAAAAAATATTAGGTACTCTTGGAGATGCTTTATAGCTAATAGTTTTTAGAAAAGCTTTCAAAGCTAGGTTTTTAAGATTCAATTGTTTTGATACTTTTGGAGATGCACTCAACGCTAGCAAGAGGCGGCTACCTATTATATATTCGACTGGAATCAAAGGTTAATGGTTCCTCGCGTCCTTTTCCTTCATGGCTTAATCATTTATTCAACGATGAGTTATTTCCGACAAATGATATCGTTTGAAGATTGGGATGACTCTCGCTTAGGGCGTCCGCAATGGTGTTAACTACGTAGCTAGCTGATGTGGAGGTGAGAGAAAAGAGAAATGACTATTTTATACCTTCTTGTTCTAGTGGACCCACATGCTCCTCTCATATGTTCTTGGGCTACGTGAAATAGATAGGCTATTTGCTCGTCGCTAGTGACAACTCTCTCTCCTACTTTTTCCTTGACACGTCACATCTAGCTAGCCAAATAGCTAGCCATTGCGGACGCCCTTAAAGCAAACTACGTGAATTTCTGCCCAAAATAATACTAATTTGTGTTATTATTTCTAAGATAAGAGTAGCGAGCAAACCAGTGGTGTCAATATTTATTACATGGCGTACGGTACCAAAGGAGTTGAAAAGTGTCAAATTAATCGGAAATGCTATGTGCATGTGTAGGGCCTTCGTCCCGTCAGGACGCCCCTTCATGCGCCTGGGTACCAGCGCAATAGACACCGCTAGTTTGTCACTTTCGTTGCTCTTGCTGTCCGCCCCGCTGCTCCTGCTCTTGTTCTGCATGCCCGTCCCACTGCTCCTGCCGCTACTTCTGCTCCTGTTCTACGTGCCCGCCCCGCCCGACGACACCGACAGGCGCCGTCAGCGCAAGGAGAAGCGCTGGGCCCTGACGTGGAAGCTCTGGCCTCGTCTCCTGCTACAGCTATGGCATGCCGGCGTCCTAATGCGGACAACAAAGGAGGTTGCATCGGAACGATGTATGTTGCAAGTGTACAGTTCAAATGTTTCAGTTTTTTTAGAGATATGTTGCAAATCTTTCATACAGATGTTGCAAAAGTAGATCAGATGTTACATATATTGCAGTGGTTGTGCATGTATGTTGCAAACATGTGTCCCAATGTTTCATCTGTTTTTTCAGACGTATGTTGCAAGTGTGTTTATCTGGATGTTGCATATGTTTCACACATATGTTGCGAGTGTTTTATCTGGATGCTGCGTTTGTTTGTAATGGTTTTCAAGTTTTTTTTTTGCAAGTGATTTAAACCCATGTTTTAAGTGCTCCATCTGCCTCTAGACATATGTAGCAAGTGTTGCATCTGTATGTTTGAAAAGTAGATCGGTTATTGCACATGAGATACGCATGGAAAGCGAGAGATGGCGCGAGCGGTCCCCGCGGCACGGACCCCCGGGTGGGCACGCGAAAAGGAGGCGTGGAGTGCAGACACACGCAGGGGAAACGAATCGGCCCGGTCTACGATACAGTCCGATGGATCACTATCCGATCAGACGTCCGAGCGCCAACGGTCCCCAGATTAACGGCGTATATGCAGGCCAGAATGGTTTGGAGAGAATTAGAGAAACACAATATTAACGTCATTCTCGCTCGGACTGGCAGGCAAGAACCGGAACCGGCCGACCGCAGCTTTCTTGGGCAACAAACGAAATGGAAAGGAAAAGGAAACCGAGAAGGCAAGCAGTACCAAAGCAGCGCGAGCTGGGGACTTGGAGGCCAAGGCCTTCCGACCGAGTCGTCGATGGACGATGATCCACATGGCACATGGCACTAGGGCAGGGTTGACCTGGTCTCAGCCAAGTGAGCAGCTGTTCGCACATGACAGCGGTAGGTTATTAATTGATGCATTTGGCACGTTATAAAGTTTATTAAACCCAGTCGAAAGACAGCCTTTTTACCAACCAACCTCTCGCACCGCAGGAGAGTTTGTCGCTGATTGACGCGGCTAAGGGCCAGGCACGTACAGCGCGCTTCGGAAGGCTATTTTTGCGGAAACACCCTCTGTATTCAATGTGAAGAGAGAGCGAGACGACGGCTCCGTCTACCGCTGTAGCAGCGAGCCGTGGTGCGCGGGGCTGGTGGCAAAATCTGATTTTCGCGTGCTAAATGTCCCCGTCTCGCACCCGTCATCTCTTCTCAGTTCTCCACGCCGCCAGATGCAGCATCGCGCGACAGTGCCGAGAAGTATCTGTGAAGCGGAAGGCGTCGATGTCCTGGAGCCTGTTCGACGCAATGCCCAAGCGAAGCGTGTGTTTCATGGAGCAGATGCCTCCAGGCTCCAGCATGTCCGCCTGCTTGGCTGGGGGCGTGCAGACAGATCGGTGGGAGCACGATGATTATTGGGTCTGCAGGATGATGCAGACACTCTAGCTTAGTTTTTTTTTTTTTTTTTTTTTTTTTTGGGGGGGGGGGGGGGGTGGGGTTGTTTAAGTTGCGTTTGCACGACCAAATGTTGTACATGTACTATATTACGTATTGATGAATGAATGCAACTCTGCCACTCTGAAGATCTCATTAAAAAGCAACAAAATGATATACGGAGATCTTAAAAAGGTTCCAAAAAAAATTCCATTATATTACATTACATATTATATAAATGTACTATTTATATTGATGATTTCAAAAAATATTGTAACCATGATCATCTTATTATTATTTTGTTTGATCTATTTTATATCAATAAGCATCACAATTGTTTACATGAATAATATTCACGCTTGATCTTAACTACATGCAAGCATCAAATAAACAAGAGACAGCCAAACTGTTTGTCACGTGACATCAACATATCTGTGGGTTATACACGCCCTTAAGCGTGCGTTTTACTAGCATTATTTTGTCTGTCTGAAAAAAAGCCGCTAGCTTGTAAGCGGGACTGGTCGATCAGGTTGGGCTCCAGGGCCAGTCGGCCAGTCCCAGTCTCTGCAAAATGGTTTGACCACAAGGGGTGTTGACGGGGGCATCAACAGATATTTGAGATTACATGTGGATTTCAAATCACTTTGACGGTCGGCCGATCACACCGAAGGAGGGCCAGGATATCGTGAATGTATCCGAGTTGATAACGGCAAGTGGTGGATACGCAGCTGGTTAGGAATTGTTTCCTTGCAATCGACGCCGAAGCTATTCTCAGACAATCCATGGTTTGTGATGCTCTAGATTTTCTGGGCCTAGAAATGGGAGAGGTCTGGGGTCTACTCGGTGTGATCTGCATATAGGCTCCTATATATACAAGAAAAAGGTTGAGGGAGGTCCATGTTCAGCTGCCTCGCTCCTCAACGGATATAGATTGTGAAACACATTGTCGAGGCTTGAGGTTCCTCCCAAAGTGAGGGTCTTCTGGTGGAGAGTTGCTCATGAATTCCTTCTCGGAAGGCAGACATATTGAGCTGATTGCCTTTTGTGAAGAGTGTGGTGATCCAGACGAATCTATTTGACATGCCTTGCTTGAGTGCTCGGTAGCCAAGGAGTTCTGGCGCCAGGTTCGGATATATGGGGACAGGGGTGAAAATCCCAAACCTAAATCCGGCAACTCGTGCTGCTGATCTCATCTCGGGTATCTGCACTAAGAGGGACACAGCAATCATCCTATGTGGAATGCGTGCACTATGTGGATGATGAGGAACAAAAGACGCCATGGTGAGCAGGCGATGAGTGTGCAACAGGCTATGCTATGGCAGGGCTAGAGATACGGCGTATATATGATCTGTGGCAACTCAGTCATTCGATGAAGCAAAGAGGATAGGCACAAGGGGCGCCAATGTGGAGGCCGCCGGACCCTGAAAAGTTAACATGGATGCAGCGTCAGGCGAATGGCAATAATGGAGCTACTGCATTATCATTCGTAATCATCATATCGGGGAGCCTTCCGGGTGGCGCAAGCGCGTTGGTATGAGAGGGGTCTTGATGCCAGCACGATGGATGTAGAGACGAACTGAATCTTGCGAAGCCGCTCGATGAGCAACGTGTGATGCTGGAGACAGACTGCCTCGAGCTCATTAATCCGTGGAAGAAGAAAGACTCAGCGATCCATCGTTGGCCCGACGCTGAAGGAGACTGAGAATCTCAGGCTTGCCTTTTAGGATTTTTCTTTTTCTTATGTTAATAGATACTTTAATAAGATTGTTCATGTTCTAGCAAAACAAGTCAGGGCACGCAAAACATGAAGAGGTGGCATATAACTCCGGCGTGTGTGTCTGACCTGGTGATGTTTGAGGCTTCGGCCGATTGATTTTAACGGAAGACCAGCAAGTAAAAAAAAAGCCTCACACCCACCAGGCTAGTAAGCCACCAACCGCCAAGCGTGCGCATCTCGTGCCGCAGTCGCGGGCGGACCTGGTCATCCGCAACACAAATACCATCCACCAGTACACAAACGAGTTTTGATCCGTTTTGAAATTTGGCTTTTGTTTCTGTATTTTTTTTTTTTTGCGTCCGAGACTAAAAAAACTTTTAGTTCCAGTTGATAGCTCCAACCAGGATTAAAGGTCCCTGCCCAACGGCTACTGCGGCAGGCTTTTACTACAGGAGACATTTAGTCCCGGTTGAAGCTACCAACCGGGACTAAAGGTTAACTTTTATTCCCGATTGATACCTTCAACCGGGAGTAAAAGTCTACTTCCGACTAGAGACTTCGTTCAGAACTAGAAAGTGACCTTTAATTCTAGTTGTTGTCTCTAACCGAGACTAAAAATAAAAAAGGCTAGCTTGGCCGGACGGCTGCAATAGTGGGTGCGTGTCCCGAAGCATAGCTGACACCACTGGCGTGAGCTGTGAAGACCAGAAGAGAGGTGCTTGTGCCAGCGACAGGTATGGCGGAGGACTAGATGCGAACCCCATGCTCTTTGCTGCAAATTAAGTGCCAGTTTGGATGTCAAAATTTTTGGTAAAACGCTACTGTAGTGTTTTTGTTGTTATTTGACAATTAGTGTCCAATCATAATCTAATTAGGCTTAAAAGATTCGTCTCGTGGATTTCGTCTAAACTATGTAATTAATTTTATTTTTTATTTATATTTAATGCTTCATGCATGCGTCTAAAGATTCGATGTGACAGAAAATCTTGAAAAATTTGACGTTTTGGAATGCAACTAAACATGGCCTAAATGCATGCATCGAGACAAGGATGGATCAGCGATATGTATCTGACGATGTAGCTCAAGTACTAGCTAGTATAGTTACCGCACCGAGGTAGTCAGCGATGTTGTAGCCATTGCTGAATCGTCCTGTACCAAGGTACATCTGCACCAAGATCTTTAGTCGCGGCTGTTATTACGAACCGAGACTAAAGATAATATCAGGCTGTTATTTGCCGTAAACTTTTGTTATAGAGGGCCTTTAGTCCCGATTAGAGCTACCAACCGAGACTAATGCAGCCTCGATGGACCGACTCGACCTGAAGCCCACACATACGAGCATATACCAAAATGGAGCGGCTTAGTACGCAATATGCTAGAATTGCTGGGCAGTCCCACCTATTAGCACCACCTCACTTGCTCAAAAGAGTGAAAGCTAACTTAAAAGGTCAGCTCTCGAGCCATGCAGCACAACCTTACTTGAACAGAACAGATCGTACCGCTGCATCCTTGACTAAAGGTCCTTCATACTTTAGTTTATACAAAATGTTTGAACATTATAAACATGTAGAATACGTATATTCTAGCCGCGTAGAATGCGTATTTGAAAACCAAAACGAATCATCAATTGAAAAAAGAAAAAAAAAGAAAAAAAAAAGAAAACCTTTTTAGTCCAGTAGCAGCGTAGAATGCGTATTCGAAAACCAAAACGAATTGAATTGAAAATAGAAACAAAAAGAAAAAAAAGGAAATAGAACAAAAAAAAAGAAAATAGAAATAGAAACAAAAAAAAAAGAAAAAAAATATTTAGTCCCAGTTAGTAATACTAACCGGCTTATTTCTGTACCAGTGTTCACTAATCACTATACTCATATAGAATATCATCTGAATCCAGCCGTAACCTGATGCAACGCTGCTTAACCAAAACTACCTTAGAGAATCTCTGAGTACCCAAAAAAATACTCCTACAAAACTAGTTTTCCAACCTTTACAAAAATATACTGGGAGACAAAAAAAAAAAAAAAAAAAAAAAAAAGCTGCAACTCTAATAGCTTCCCAAAATTAGATTCTAATAGCTTCCCAAAATTAGATTCCAAAACTTCATCTTCGCCCATCTCCCCCGATCTGCTCGTATGTGCGTGAGGCGGAGAAGCTGAGCTTCATGCCGAACCCCATGGTACCTGGCATTGCTGGCGGACCCTTCGTCCTCCAGGTAGAAGTAGAACACGCATGTATTGGCCAGCTGCTCCATCGCAGGTCCAGGTCCTTGCAATCGCTCGCTACGTGCGCCAAAAGCAGCAGCGGAGTCGAAGATCACGACGGGCGGAATCTGCAGCCGGTCGGCAAGAGCATCCACGACGTCATCTCTTGGCTGCTGCAACGTCGTGATCTCTTGCATCTGCTGCAACGTCCGAAGCATCTTCGATCACGAAGCATCAGCGCGGCGCACGTCGGGATCTCTTGGCTTCGGACTCGACGAAGAGGCGCGCGAGGGAGAAGAAAGACGTCGCGAGGAGGATACGCCGACGCGGCACCGCGCGTAACTTTGCGTGCTGGGAGGTCGTTTTTTCTGAGTGCTAAAAGACCGAGAGGTTGGATGGCGAATTGTTGGAGATGGAAAAATATAGGATCGGGAGGTTGTTTTGGAACTCTCGGAGATGCTCTTATCTACAGACACCTGCTAAAACAAACTTTATGAATTAAACCGCCGTCCTCCTTTTCACCTTCTTGGCTTCTTCTCATGGCACATGCGTTTAGTAATATAAATAACAATAATAATCGATCGTAACAACAAATTCAATTTGAGCCTCCACCACTCCACCTCCCAGCACATGTAACATGCATATTGATATTATAAAGGTCTTTTCTCCGCGAACATACGCCGGGGCATAAGTTTTTCATTAAGAGAAAAATATTATAAAGGTCTGTTTGAGGGTCTTACCTACACTATATCGTTATTGTAGCAGAAACCCTTCAATTGGATTTTGTTGGTTTCTCCCCCTTCCTAATATATAATTCATTTAAGTTGGAGGGAGAGCGGAAGGGCTTTTCACTGAACTGGCCGCTCAATACTTCTTACAATATTTCTTTCAAAAAAAAACTTCTTACAATATCACTGCATCATTTTTTTGCTGGAGAAGCTAAAGCCATTGGAATCAGCACCAAACAAAGAGTAACTAAATTACGGGGGACGTATACACAGTGCATCTAATGTTTACGATAATGAATAAACATCATTAGATTAATCAGACCTTGTGATTTTATACTAAACTTATTTACAGATACAAATGTAAATAATATCTTCCATAAATTGACTTTTCAAATGCGAGTTTTGGGACTGAGGGGGGTTGGGGGGGGGGGGGGGGGGGGGGGGGGGTTAATTATTAACAGCACCTTTTGCATTTCTAAATAGCACTTATTTCTGTCCAAGTTCCATGCACTACAGGAAAATCAGGCTTTGCCGACTGCCAGTCTCTTTCCCGACTGCTTTTCTCCAGGCAGTCGGCAAAGGGGCTCTTTGCCGACTGTTTTTCTCTGGCAGTCGAAAAAGAGCCTAGCAGTCGGCAAAGGCTGGCAGTCGGTAAAGAGGTCTTTGCCGACTGCAAAAGACAGTCGGCAAAGACAGACCGTCGGCAAAAGTGGTCGGACGGGACGGACATATGTGAAAATGGACGGTTGAACTAGTGTGGTTTTATTGGGAGGAAAACGTAACATCAATTTCCATCTATGCAAGCCTAGTCTTAGTGGGAGTTTCATAGCTCTGTTTCCAAGACTCTTTGATGTTAGAAACAGTGTAAACAAAGTTTCATTCCCATGAAACTCATTTCGGCCCATAAAACTATTTTCATCTCTCTTTTTATTTAAACTATACCACATTGGCCTAATGGTACGCATTAGAATTAGATACAAGTGACGCGATCAAGTCGTGCTGCGTGGTAATGGCCGTGCGAACTG